>NC_139765.1:3624821-3897321 GCF_965231275.1 Zosterops lateralis
TCAAGAGCAGCAGAGCTACATTAACAAAATGCTCCTTTTCAGGGCTGATTCACCTCCCACCCTATGGGTTAGATTAATGTTTGCCTCATCCTTTATCCTGTCAAAATGTGCCCTGAGATCTGCTGACCCTGGGCAGGAGGCTGGCCACAGACCTCCTGAATTTCTCCATGATACTGTCAAACAACCTGTTTTTGAAATCTGGTAATGACATTGCAGAGTTACTTCCCCACCAGTAAAAAGTGTGTGCCTGATTTGTGCTGTGCTTTTCCCCCTGAAGAGAACATGTCTTCTCACAGGTTCAGGGCAAGGTAAAGCCTTTTTATCTAGAAGTCAGATTTTTTAATATAGTTTTATATATAATATAATAGTTTTATATATAATTATAGTTTTATGATTAATTCTACTGGGAATTAATGTCATTTTGGTGGGATTAGTGAAGGAAATAATACTTATCCAGTGGAAGTCAGCATGGTTTTGACCATTAGATTCAAAATGACTAAATGAAAAAATTGAGTGATGGATCATATCAGTGAAATGATCCAAGATACACATCAACAAAACACTACAGGTTTTTAATTGCCAGAAGTAATTTTTCCTTCCATTCAACTTTCTTCCTGTCTTCTTTCATTGCAAATTTTTTTTTTTTTTTTTGGTATGTGAAGGGGTATATTTATAATGAAAAGTGTTATTAGTCCTTTTCTAGGATGTTCTTCAATTAAACTAAATATAGCCATAAAGTCCTCTGTTAGATAAGATAATGGAGCAACTGTTAACGAGATCTGTTAACTCCTTGAGAGCATCAGAGGGGCTGGGACCTTCAAACCCTCCAAGGACAGGAATTTTTATGTGGTCCCAATTAAAAGTGAGGCAAGAGTGATATAAAAGCATATGGTGCAACACCTGCACAAGCATCTAAATGTCAATATAGCTGAGGTGTGGCTTTTGAAATCATAATGCTGATGAACATTTTTTTTTTTTTGCTGTTTGAATAGTGCTGAAATTATTATTATTTTTTTAATTTTGGTAAATTCCTGACTTGGGTTAAATATCTGATTTAGATCATGGGAGATACTGATTGTTTGTCTTTGGGAAAGGGTGAACATGACTGATAAAAACATTTTTTTTCTCTTGGGAATAGACCCAGATGTGGTGGTGGAGCAGAGGGAGTGGATAAACTCACAACTCTCAGGCTGTTATTACAGCCTTGTCTGCTCAGCCAATGTTTCCTGTTGAACATTATAATTACACTGTTGTCATTGTATGGAAGGATGCAGTACGTACACAAAATAGCCTGCACACAGCCTGTTCATGCAGCCACAAGCACAGCATGAAAATGACAGAAGGAAAGAAAAAAAAAAAATAGGAAGAAAAAGAAAAAAAAGAGGAAAAAATGGAAAGGGAAGAGGAAGAGGAATGTCCTAGCACTATGAGGATTACAGAGGTAAGTGAGTCCCTTCCCTCCCTTCTCTTGCCACACCGACCCACTGCAATTGCAGCAGTGTTTTAAATCCCCAGCCTGCTTTGTCACAGGGGAGCTTCATCCAGACCAGCCCTGAACTGCCAAAGTCTGTCATTGGGATGAATTTGGGTAGGAAGCTTCTAACCCAGCAGAGCAGGCAAAAAGATTTCAACACTGAGAACATCAAATTCTCCATCTTTTGAAAATATTCCAGCTGACTGTGCAGCATTTCTTCCTCCAACACTGACTTGGAGGCTGACAGTGCCATCCATGGATAAACCTTGAGTCAGGATGGTCAGAATCTGACATTCCAGATAACACAGTGTCATGGGTGAAGATGGGAATGCTGCAGAGCAGAGCAGAGAAATTGGTGGAGAAGCTTATACAACCTGAGTGCCCAGGACATTTGCCAGCAGATATAATGGATCTGTGTGGATGGGTGAAGGAACAGAGAATGGATTGTGTGATGCTTAGCTTGGAAAAAACTCAATAAACCCATGATTACACCAACTTTTCCTTTTTTCATTTGGATTGTTTCACTTATCTGGGCTACCAAACAGGTAAATCTACATAAAAATAGGAAAGACAGTAGTAGGCTTTCTCTACAGGAGGAACTAGGAGAAGGTGGTGTACCTGGTTATAAATGGGATGAGCCTGTGCAATAATTTGTGTAGCTGTGCTCTGCTATGCTGATAGATTAATTGGAGGCTTCAGCCCACTCACAGTTACTGCTGTTATAGAAAATACCACCTGCAAGGTGGCCTTCCTTTCATTTGGAAATTTGGAAATTCAGCTGTGATCCCTCCCTGCATGGGAAAAGTGGGATGAAACAAAGTGGGAGTGTTGGGCGTGCAACAAGTGATTTATTTGGTAGCACTTTGTCACAATAGGACATGAAATAAAGTTGCCTGACTCCAGTCAGGAGGCAGTAGAAATCAGAAGGTTTATTTACAATTCATTCAGCCCTTTTATAACACGCTGTGCTAAAGGCACGTTATTGGTCCATAGGGCTGACACCTCTAACATTGTCTGAGTAACAGAAAGAGCAAACAACACCTGTTGTTATGGGAAAGGAATATTGTTTACACAAGGTTGTTTCGGGAAAGAAGAAAAACTGTTGAAAAGTTTCCCTTGGGAAGAGCTCAGGCTCAGAAAATATCGGGTCCACAGCACTTCACTGTTTGCTGGCACAAACTTATTCTGAGATGGGACTGCAAGTTGAACAAGCTGGAATCCCTCTCTGGAGTCCATGGATTGAGTGTATCACCCTTGATTTACAGCCCACAGGGCTTTGTCCCTGTATCCCAGGGGTCATATCTGGCCATATCTGCACAGTGTAGGAACAAAGCACCCCAGCCCCACACACAGATGTGTCAGGACAAGAGGCAAGAGATCTCTCAAGAAATCACGTCTCTAAAATTATTTAAGCAATGAGGTGGCTTTTTTTTTTTTTTTTTTTTTTTTTTTTTTTTTTTTTTTTTTTTTTTTACATAAGTGTGGACTCGATATTTTCTGAGGCTGAGAAGAGCTAACTCTTCTTAAGGGAAACTGTTCAACAGTTTTCTTTTCTTTTTCACCTTGTGTAAACAATATTCCTTTCCCATAACAACAGGTTGTTTGCTATTTTTAATTACTTAACCAACAGAAGAGGTGTCAGCCCTGTGGACCAACAATGTGCCTTTTAGCACAGCCTGTTATAAAAGAGCTAAATAAATTGTAAATAAAACCTTCTGATTTCTACTGCCTCCTGACTGAGTCAAACATCTTTATTTTGTGTCCCATTGGGACATAAAAGGGTAATGTGTAAAGATAAAATATGGGCCTGTCAGAGAGGAGGAGGAGGAAGGATGGAGAAGGATGTGAGGAAGAGGAGTTAGGACAAAACAAGGATGAGAGATGGAAGAACAGGATGGCTGTGGACTGCTGTGGCTGGCCAGTTCAGAACTGGAAAGTCTGAAGCACTCTGGCAATTCTCTTTGGGGAACCTTGCCTTCCCTGGGTCTGCATGGCCAGGGAAATGTCCCCACATTATCCCCTCAAAGGAACCTTGATAGAGGGGCTGTAATGGCACAAGGGGACACCTTTGCCACCACCACTGTGTCCAGAGAAGGGGACTCTGCATCCTCAGAGGCACCATCACCTCTGTTTGGTTTGGAAGGTCTTTGCCACAGGGTTGTGACTTCAGGAACAGCTGCCCAAAGGTCCTGTGTGATGAGTAAAACCCTCTTGGTGCTAATTGTCAAATGCTAATTGCTCTTCCTAGACTTTGGAAACAACGTAAGTCCTGCAAATATCTTAATAGAGAACATTTCACACCATACATGAAACAGATTTAAATTGCCTTCTCATAAAAATAAATCAGTTTATGTACAGTAGAGTTCAATTGTCTTGGCTGAATGTCTCTTCATTTGTTTAAATTTTGACAAACCATGCTTAGACACATTCCATTCCTGGCTTTAAACAGCCTTTGCAACACTTTAGATAGATATTGCAATGGAGCAGTCCTCAATTGTTGTGTCACTGTCATTAAAAATAACAATGCCAACTTAGGAATGCACTAAATGGCTACAATGAGAGATGTATGCTATTTACAAAGCATTTTTTGTAGCTGTCTGATAGTTCAAGATGCTAAAACCCTTGAGAATCTCTGGGAAGTAAAATTTAATTCAGTTTCTTGGCAATTGTTGCAATTGGTTGGTTGCCTTAGCTACTCCTCAGATGGATCTGTTACATCCAAATTAAGCTGAAGCCAACACATCAGCGTTGAGTTGTTGGTTGAAAAGGAGATGGAGAGGCCTGCACAAGAATGCAAGCCAAAAAATTCCCATAATTGTCCTTACTTACTTTGTTTGTGTTAGTGAGAGCATTGTAATTGTGTTTAATACATTCAGCAGTAGGAAGACTTCACTCTTTAGTGTTATTTGCAATCGGGGGTGTCAGCTTTATTTATTTATTTTTTTTTTAATGCTCTATTACAAATGGATTTTTAAATTTGGGATATATTTGGCACATCTGCTTGGACAGATTCAGGGATGCCAACTCACCCCATCCAAAGCAGTTTGAAGCTCACTGTGGAAAGTGTTTCAAAGATGATGTTCAAAGAACAGGAGATTAGGCTTTTAAAACTCAATCTGATTTTGAAATTGTCCAAATAAAGAAAGTTTAAAGCAATGAAGTTCTTGGATTGCCCTCAGACCACCTGCCTGGGCACCAGCTGCCACCCCAGGAGAGTTCCTGCCACTGTGATATCCCAGGCAGCCTGGGGCATCACAAAAGCACCAGGGGATTGGCATGACACATGCCTTTTTCTCTTTTTATGTGTATCTGTGGCTTTATAGATTTTAATTTATAGCTGAATACTTCTAAGTCTTTGTCACCTTAGCACAGCAGGTGCACTCTCTCACATGTTATGCCACCTTCTTGGAATTTTGTTTTGCTTTTTTTCAGCCAGCAAAGACACTTCATTTTCCATCATAAATGATAGACATAATAAAATGTAGGGCTAAAATGTAGAGGGCAGCTCCAATGGGGCAGAAATTACCTAACCAACTGCTCTTTTAACTAGACAATATTTGTCAGATACACTGATTAATTAACATTAGAGAAACTGTACAGATCTGAGACTGTCCTCAGCAGTGTGGGTGACTCTTTCCAGTCTAGTGCAGGTGCTGAGTTCTCAATTTTAAGGTGTGCATGGCTTGGCTGCTCTGCTGGAGGACAAGTGTGAGCTGGATTTCTCTCCTGACTCACAGCCCCTGAAAGCTCCAGGTGCTTGTCTGATGCTGTTTTACACCACAATGACACAGACTCCGAACACCAGAAGGCTGAAAATGACTCCTTCATTTTTAAGATGTGTCTCCCTTTTATACTATTTTACACAGACCAATTTGATTGGTGACATAAAGACAAACCTCTTCAACCACATTGGTCAGACCAGAGGGACATCAAGAAGAAGTCCCTCCTAGGGAAAGGAGTGAATAATAAAGTTACAAATCTTTTTTCCTGTTTACAGAAAATTCCCTGGGAAAAGAATTCCAAAAAAGCAAACCACCTCAGGCACAAACCAGGGCTACATTTATGCCCACACTGCTGGCAGTGCCTGTGCTTTCAGTTGGCTTCAGCTGTGCAGAAAGACCTGTCTGTAACTGAGAATGAGTTTTTACCAGATTTCTGCTGGTGATATGATCAAAGATATACAGTTTATATGTGGGCCCTTGTACCACTTCAGTTATCACAATTTATAAACGATATATAATATAGTTATTTATAAATTCTTGTGTGTGCAAAGGTAGATAAAACAGCAGGAAAATATTAGGGGTTCAACTGACACTACTTATTTAGGTACACTCATCTTTTTTTTTTTTTTCATTATAAATGCATTCATTTTAAAACACTGAGTAAATTTCTTGAATTATATGAGAGGAAGAGAAATATATTCAAAGTGACTCAAAAATTACACATAATTTTGGTCTAAAACAAGACGGGATTCAAAGAAGTCTCAATAGCAGGACTCTTCAGTCAGATCATGACTTTTCCCAAAGTCACCTCTAAGAATATAATTGTACTTTAAGTACTGTTCAACCCACTTATGTCTCTTGGTTTTTTGGTTTGTTTTTCTTTTTCTTTTCTTTCCTTTTTTTAATTTATTTATTTTATTTTTTTTAATTGCATAACATTTTGTGGCTTCCAGCTTAAATTTCTCCTTGACAGACTGAACTTAAATAAAAAAAAAAAAATCCCAGACACTTTATATTTTTTTCCTTGTGGGAATCTTAGCAGTAATATGTGCTTGCTTCTTAAGCTCCATCCCTTTCAATTACTGATAAACAAAACCAAGAAAATGTTGACTAGACCAAAGTTCCTTTTCCAAACCACTGTTTGCAGTAGAGAGGTAATTAACTCCCTTTATGGATTCAGAGCCCCTGGGTAGAGGGTGGGAAATTAAGTTATTAGCAAGGCTGTTAATGTAAATCTCTAATTTACCAACACTGCTTGCTAAGAAGGGCTGCACACTATTAGCAAGCTGAAAAATATTTTGCCTATAAATTTGAAATATTTTCATTTAGCTTTGGCTTTAATGGCTCCTTACTTCTCAGCCTTGTTATGAATATGCAAATAGGAAAACAAGCTTATATAAGCAGTGACCATGATTTATACTACTAGGAACATTTTCCAGTAGAAACTACAGAATTTTTTTAGAATTTAAAAAATAAGGTAAGTGGAAATAAGGAAAGGAAGCCAGCAGGAAGAGGATATGTTAAAGTGTTTTGAACCCCTGGAAGTTTCTGTGTCAGTTTAGGATTCTCCAGATGGATCTTTTAGCTGTCTGACAGAAACAAAAATTCAAATTTACATGTCCTTATTCATTGAGTGGTCTTTGGCCTCTTTACTTGACCACGAGTTTCTAGAACATCATTTTGGTGAATACCTGAATTCTTAGAAAATGCAAGATCTTGCAGAAGCATACAGGGCATATTTAAATTTAGTCACTGAGATTAGTGTCACTCATTGTGGTGAGACTTTTCTTTCCTATTAGACTTGATGGCTTTACACAGCAAGGGTAAATTGGTATAGCACATATCAGATAACAGAGGCTGAACGAAGCTTTTCTTCTACCTCTCTAAACCCTTTTTAATATAAAAAACATATGCCGGATAAAAACAAGACATCTCAAGAATTAATTAATTGTACAACTGAGACATAATCTGGGGCCCAAGGTCCTGACTCAGAGCACATTAACGTCACTGCAAAGGCTCCCACCAGCTCTGATGGATTTAGGTTGGGCCATAAATTAACTGGAAATCATGAAAAAAACCTTCTTGAACTTGTCACAGAATTTCCAAATCACAAGACACACAGATATTTGTTCTTTAAAACACAGAAGTGGCTTTTCATTGAAAAGAAATCCTTCATTCTGCCTAAAATATGTCTCAATACTATCCAGTTTCCTTTATTCTGAATAACTACTGACATAAGAAAAATATAGAGGGGCAATATATCTACAAGGAATAGAAAGCTGTTATGGATTGTCATGTGTCAAAACAGAATGCAAGACAATTGCATCACATAAAAAAGATTTTCACTGAAGTACCACATTAAAAATAAAATAATAAAAAAGTGGCAGAGGGAATAACCAAATAAAAAAGATGGACTGAGCCTCTCACATGCAGGTTTCTGCTCACTCCCATCACATTCTTTTGTCCCTTTCCCTTATCTGATACATCCCAGGCTTTATCCTCTGTTCTGCCTTCCCAAAAGCATCATTTGTTCCTTGCCATAATATTTGAGAAGCGACTTGATCCATGTGGCCTGAGTCTCTGGAGAGGGAAGGGAGATTGTAGTGATGCACCCCACTCCCCCAGAAGGTGCTTCCAAATAGGGAAAGAGTCTCAATTTACCTTTGAACGTGTTAGGAAGTTTAGCTGGAAAGTTCTGTGGGTTTCTCATTGTAATTGGCTGGAGCCAGGACAGAAGTGTGGATTGGACTCCAAGGATGAAACTCAAAGACTCTTGTTCATCTCATTGGGCCAAGGGCCAAAATGCCCACCTAAGCTGTTAAATACTGAAGAGAAAGAACAAAGAAACTTCACGTTTTTTGAAGTGTTGTAGCAAGGTGCAAGAGATTTCTTGTGGGCGCCTTTAATTTGTTTTCTGTAACATTTGTTATTTTGTTATTTTTATTTTGTCGTGGTTTAAAGGCAAAACGACTGAGAGGCTCCAAGTCAGAAATACAATTTAATAAGAAGAAAGGTAAAAAGGTAAAAATAGAATAAATGCAATAATACAAAAAAACACTGACGGAGTCAGAATACAACCTGAGCAGGGTGGTGGAAGCAGTCCAGGTGAGGGGCTCTTCCTGAAGCAGTGATCCCACAGAAAGGTCTGGGAGCTCTGCTCCTCTGGGAATCCAGTGGGTCAGGGCTGCTTGTCCTGTCCCAAATCCCAGATTCTCTCCAGGTGGGAATGCTTGGCTCCTCCCCCTGGGCATTGGGAGCATCTCCCAATGGGATGAGGAGTCGTGCAGTGGCTCCTTGATGGCCCATTAAACAGAGAGAGCTCCTGGAGGGAGTTCCCTGTGAGTCCTGGGCAAGGCATTGATGGGCCATGAGCAGAAGAGCCCAAAGGAGGGGCCTGGGAAAACACTGCCCCACCTGGTTCCAATAGGTCATGAAGATGGTGATAGAATAAATACTTTGTTTCCCCAGGGATCCATGGAGGTGCCAATGTGGGATTTGTTGTGGGCTAAGGAGCCACAGAAAGCTGGTGGACACTGAGCAGGGCTGGAGGAAAGCACCTCTGTTGGCAACAGGACATGAAATAAAGTTGCCTGACTCCAGTCAGGAGGCAGTAGAAATCAGAAGGTTTATTTACAATTCATTCAGCCCTTTTATAACACGCTGTGCTAAAGGCACATTATTGGTCCATAGGGCTGACACCTCTCCCATTGGCTCAGTAACAGGAATAGCAAACAACACCTGTTGTTATGGGAAAGGAACATTGTTTATACAAGATCATTTTGGGAAAAAGAAAAATCTCCCTTGGGAAGAGCTCAGCAATTCTCAGGCTCAGAAAATATCAGGTCTACACACCTGGCCTGCAGAACACAGGAGAGGAGGAAGCTTGGTCACAACGTGGGGTTTGTTTCACCTACTGCAGTTTGAATGTTCTCCCTTTTTAAAGTTCTTTTGTTAATGGTCTAAGAGCTTTAACTGCTTTGAATTCTCATAACTTCTCCTAACAACCTTTTCTAAAGTCATACACTACAAATCAATAATTTATTAAATACTTTTGCCAAAAATGACCCACCAAAGATTTTACATTTTTTACATTTCTTCCTCCTTTCCCTTACCCTTCTCCCTTTTTTAAGTGTGGAAAATCGAGGTAGGGAAGGAAGAAAATTAGAAAGCAAAGCACTGAAAGCCAGACAGGGAAAAGAATTTTTGTCACTTGTGTAGGAAAGTGAAAAATGTTTAAAAGGTTCCGTTGTATGACATTGAATGTTTGAGTTAAAATGCAGTTACCATTTGTCAAAAGCTCTGGCTGAAGAGCATTTTTTTGATGTATGAACTGCAAAAGACATTCATTTAAATAATATGCAAATTTTCTAAGCAACCACAACAGAGGAGTGAGCAAAAAAAATTTTAAATCCATCATTTTGCTGAGTGTCATTTACTCAGCTGGTAGCTCACTTTGGATTCTGGCCAGTGACCATTAGTGCCTTGTTTTTTCACAGATTCTCTGGTGATGAGAGACTTGGGCTGGTGACCTGAAGAAGCAAACTGTGATCCCCAGGGTGTGGTGACACTGCAGATATTGATTGCTCCCAGTTATCACCTCGTTGCACTGACCAGAAACAGGGGGTGAAAAATTGCTCCCTGTGCTGAGCTGGCCAGAGAAGGAACTGGTACAAACCACTGCTGCCCTGCAAAGAAAACAGTGATTTATTTGGTGAAGTTATTGCCTTCTTCTGCTGACACCAAGAGCCTCAGGGACTGCAGGCAGGGGGAGAAAGCATTAATCATCAGGACAATGAGGTGAAGGCATTTGCAGCTCCTGTGTACACAGAGCAGAAGGCTTTGGCCAGGAGTTAACTGGAGAAAACACTCAGTTGTAGTTCTTGGCTTCCTGTCTTTTGCTTTAACTGAGCTTCATGACAAATAAAAAAAAAAAAAAAAAAAAAAAAAAAAAAAAAAAAAAAAAAAAAAAAAGAAAAGTCAAGTTTGGCCACTGTTTCAGGGGACCACTGTTTCAGGAAGTTCTGTGCCATGAAGTCATTTCAGCTCACTGATATAGTTAATATAAATGAGATGCTGAGATACAAATCCATCAGGAAAAAGCCCTTAAGTAGTTCTGCCCTGCTGATGGCCATTTCACATTTTTTGATCTCTCCAACTTGCTTCAGTTCAGTTTAAGGAAATCACTGTGGAGTACTGATGGAGAAGTGACAAAAAGGTGAGGAGCTTTGGGAGTGAAGTATATGGTTATTGTAAACATGTTTGTTATTTAACCCTGCTCATGATAAACAAGATTTAGTAGATAACAAGCGTTATCTGCTGCATGTAAGCAAAGCTTACTGTTCCCAGAGTGTTATCTCAATATTCTGCAGAGGGAGAACATATAAATGTTTCCATTTTACAGACAGGGATGGGCACCTGGTGAGATGCAGTTGTGCATCAAGCTGTTCAGCAGACAACCTCAGCACAAGGAATTAGAGCTTATGCTTCTTAAGGCAAATTCAGCTTTCTACCCACAAGGGATTTTATTCTCCATTAAAGTACATTTCTCTGTAAAACAGACATTATAGAGAAAAATCTGTATTAGATCAGAATACTGAACTAAGGGAAAACACTGTTAGGGGTGACATTGCTTCTTCTGTCACTTAATATGCTGGGACTGCAATAAGCTTGCACAGCCTTTTCTTGGCACATATAAATGCTAATGGCTTTCATTAAACACTGGCTCTAGACTCTTGATTTTCATAAGCATCAGAGAGGGGCTGGATGGGCACAATCTCCTTTATTCCCTGACTTATGCACAGAGAGCTGAGCTGAGGGGAACCACCAACATCACAAAGTTGTATCAGGCAAAGCATCACAAGGAACCAGGCAGAGCAGCAGTGCCTAAAAGATTCCTTCTACAACTATGAACCTTATGTCACTCGTGGAACTCGGTATATTTAAGTTATTCTAATTGAAAGAGACACTAAAGAGCTGGTGTGGCTTATAAGAAACCATCCCCCAAGTTCATGTGTCTGATCTGATGAACTTTTGCTTTAGGGGTTGGAAAATGCCCAGCTGCCAGTGCTGCTTTGGTTGAGCTGTGTGACCTGTGTCCTGCTCTGTCAGGTCGTTTTGCTGCAAGGCAGATGATTCAGTAGGAGGGCGTTCTGCAAATGGCAAAGTGCAAAATTCTCCTTCCCTCAGCACGGAGCAAATCCCTGTCCTCAGCAGTTCACTGCTCACAGCTCCTGCCCTTCTCAGGAAGAGCCAAGGGCAGAGGAAAAAGCAGCTGCTGGATCAGGTTACCCTGGCACAGTCCATCCAGGCAGAGAAACACTCCTCATTTGGGTTTGACAGACCAGTTTCTGTTTCTTGGGAAACAGGGATTTATTTATTTTTTTTCCCCTCTTTTTGAGGGTTAACAGGTGGTTGTGCATCAAAAGTACCCAAAGTCTGGTTACTGCTGAATGCCTTCAGAATGAGTCAAGCTGACATCCTGGCTGTAGCAATGTGGTGACACTGTAAAAGGCTGTAGGTATTTATGAACAAAAGAAAAAAGAGAGGCGGTTGCTGCACAGCAGACAGGTGACAATTAAATCATTTTAAACACCAGCCTGATGTGCTAGGGGAAGGCTAGAAGGCATTTACCATGATATTCCTACCATGCTAAATACTAATTAAAGACTTGCATCTCATATAGTTCTCTCATCCTGCAGCACTTTTCAGTGTTTTCAGCTTTTCAATAACAATTTAACACCCTCATGCCAAGCTGTGGAAAATTCTCTCTCACTGCAGCATCTGCTCCCAAGCTCGCTGTGTGTGTTTGTGGTATTAAAGCTGTGCCTTTGTACTCTGCTCTGTTAGGCAGCTGAAGGACTGGGAGATCTTTTCCTCACCGTTTTTCAGATGAGAGGTGTTTGGTTGAGATCAATGTGGGTTTGCATTATTTTAATGAAAGCCCCCAGGGTGACAAATCCTCACTCAGAGCAGCATCCTTTGCTGCCTGGAGGAGAATGGAGAGCATCCCCTTATTCTGAGAGGGAGAAACCTCAGGAAAAGAAGAGCATTGATGTCCTTTTGCTTGTGGTTCCAGCTTATTGTGTGTGATATTCCGCTCTTCACTCACACTGATGTGTGAACATTTTTGCTGAGGGTACTTTCCAATTAGAAAGAGCTCTATAAACAGAGCTGTGTGCTCCTCCTTAAATAATTTTTTTTTCAGCCTGGAATTTCATTTTCCCCAAAGTAACTAATATTGTTAGGTGTCCATCTGTTAGTGCCTTTGAAAGAACATATTTTTCCAAGAGTAGAAAGTTAGACTACATTGAGCTGGCAGAGTTCCTAATCAGCTGTTTTTGTTTTTTTTTCCTCAGAGCAAGCAAACAAACCAGAGGAGGCTGCACATGTGGCTCCCGACCAGCAAAACACACAGGGAGTGCTGTCAGAACATCAGTTTATCCTTGGATAAGGAGTCTCACACTGACAAAATGCTGAGCTGTGCTTTTCAGGTGAGATTAAAGGCCTTTTGTGTCCCCAGGGTGCACTCCAGGCCACATTGGCTTTCAAAGGCTCTTTTTAATAATTCATTATTTCTTCTGATCATAGAGGTCTAATCAGAGAGATCTCTTCCTGAAAGAAAGCCTGCCTTGATATATTCTGCTACTAATTTCTATGAATTTTACTATTTATCACCTCCTAAAAGAAAACTGTTATGTGTTAGGGAGATGTTTAATTGGGAATTAATTAACTATTCTATGCTAAACCAAGAACTGCCCTGGCCAAGAGCAATGGCAAGAGTCAAAGCTTTTATGTCAGGTTGCATCTGGATTTTATGACTGAGAGACCTTTACAATAGCTATGATGTTATAGTCAACATTCCACAAATTTTAAATTTTTAGCCCTTCTTAAACAAGGATAGAAAAAAAAAGATAACTAATCTTCAGATTCTAATATCTATCTTCATATTCATAATAGATTCTATTAAATCTATATAAAAAAACCTCACAGAGACCCTGTTCCTTCAAGAGGATTTCACGTGTAGATGATCTTGTAATAAATTAAGTCCCATTATGGAGTTATTTTCTGTATCTCTAGTCATTAGTAAAACACAGCTCTAAACAGGTGTAACAAATTAGAGCTGTTCTTGCAAGCTTGAACGCTTCAAGGAGAGAATTTTAATTTTGCAAAAGAGAGATAAAAAAAATCTTTAAATATTTAAAACCAAAATACCTTGGTGAGCAGTGAGCAGCTGGTGAACTGAAAACAAAACTTCTGGGAATTCCGTCACTTAAAAAAAAAAGATCTTTTTTTTTTGGCCTTTTTTTCATCAGTCTGGGAAGTTGATAATTTGTTTCTTTCTCAAAGGTTTGCATTTTGGTTCAAGATGTATTTCCAGAATTTTTCATCACCTTTAATTTCAAGAGACCTCTTATGATTGGCTGATTTTCTTTACTCAGGATTTTATATATTTTACATATTTTATATATATTTTATATTTTATATATCATCACAACTGTTCATGTTGTTTAAAAAAAATAAATTACTGAAAGCTGCTCCCAAAAAAATCATTCTCCCCAAGATTTAGGGATGTTTAAAATATTCTCTACTTTCAAGTTCATTTCCAAGTTGATATAACTGCCCAATTATACTAATTTCATTTACATTCTAGCATTGTTCCTATGTTATGAAAACCTATTATTACATTTCACGACCTCATTTTAAAACTGTTACATTTATCTTTGCAGTTCTGTGTTACTACCATGAACACACTGCACCTACAGCCTGTGATTAGTTCTTTTATTCTCCTCATCATACTAAGGAGACAATATAGAAATTCATATCACAAGGTGCGAACAACCTGCTGCCTCCAACATACATTTGTTTTCATTTTTATGTTTATACATTTTTTTTAAAATTTAATGCATGTATATGTTTTGTGGTGACAAAATTCCTTTGTGTTTTGGGAATCCCACTAAGGTACACAAAGTTCTCTGAGCCTTTTGAGTCTGCTATCAAAGTCCACATTGGCAGTAAGGGTTCATAAAGGACCAAGAACACACAGGGAGGGGTGAGGACTTTGATGATCAGAAGACGTGGGAGAGCCACAGTTCTCCCTGTGGTTTTCCCAACAGGAATTTTGGGAAATTGGGCACACTCATGGGTAGTATAGACCATGCAGGTGCAGTTTGGTGGAGCTCTGCACATCCCAGGCACATAATTCCACAGCAAAGAGAGTTTGCAGTCAAAGGACAATTAAGTGAAATATATTCCATATCTTTTGTATTCCTTATCTTCTTTTGTATTCCTTATCTTCTTTTGCATTCCTACTGGCTATATATTTTCTTTGGCAAGGGCCTGTCTCATTGCTTATTAAACAGCCTGTGTTCCTTTCTTTTTATTGAAAAATCTTCCTCCCCTCTCCATCGCCCTAAGCCCTCAGTTTTTAAAGTTCTCAGCCTGGCATCAGCATGATATTATTTTTAAACTGTTTCTTCTGTGTGGCTTAGGATTTTGCGAGACAATGTGCTTGAGGGAGCTCATCTGAGCTGGACACTTCCATTTTTCTCTCTTGCAATAACACCTCAGGAATGATTTTGCACCATCTGACCTGGCTCCTCAAATTCATGTTTTTTTTAAGACATAGAAACCACATTGCTGGTGGCCAGCTCATCTTGAGCTTGGGGGAAAGTCTGCCCTTGATTCAGAGATCAGGAGATCTTCTTCTCCTCCTCCAGGAGAACTTTTTCTCCTGCAAAGCAGCATTGCTTTGTCTCATCTGCAGCAACAGGTGGGTGTTGGTGACAGCAGCTGCTCAAAAGTCTGAAATATCCTGTTTATCTGATACTGAAGCCTAAAGATAACAAGACACGTTGTCTTTATCAACTCAGCCATGCAGCAAATACAAGGAAGGAATTTGTAGCAACTCAGAGCATTTAACTATTGAAATGCCATCAGAATTTTTTTTTTCCTTGGAATTGAAATTGATACAGACAGCTTGAAAAATTGAAGATGCCAATAGCAATGACATTTTGACAGGATTTGTGTCTGAGTTATGAGTAACTCAAATGGTCTTTTGCTTAGCAAGGCAAGGCTGATGAGGGTGGTGAGCAGAAAACTAATTAAAGTACTAATTAGGAAGAGGGTTGAGAATGTCCTTAGTATTGGATATTGCTTTACATGATCACAGCATCATGACACAATTTTTTATTCCTTAAACAGTGGTAGGAGGCCCAGGCTGGGAGCAGAGCTCAGTCCTGCCTGGAAAGGGCCTCATGGAAGAGCTCCCACCCAAGGGTTTGGAATTCAGCAGCTGGAGGGACTCTCCCAGTATTGTCTCCAGTTTCCTGGGAAGTGAGGCACACAGGAAGGAGGTGCCAAATTTCCTCTGGGAGCTGGTTCCAGGGCAGTCAAATGCCAAAATGGGTGTTGTTGTTCTAAGGCTTGGGCCAAAGTGGGTGACTGCAGATCTCTGCAGAGAGGCCAGGGCTGAGTGACACCTGCTGGGCCCCAATCTGGTGCACTAAGTGACCATCATTTAGCCATTATTGTATGTTTGCTGCCAAGAGTGAAGTTATTTCCTTCCCCCCTTTATTTTTCCCTTCTCAGATGTTTGCATCACATTATATCCCCCTCACATTGTTTTCCCATTTACAGTAAACAAATGTAAATCTGACAGATTCATCTCATAAATCTGAGTTGAACATTCCTACTGTCAAGCATTAATGCAAAGTTCCCTTTCAGACACAATTCTCCAGGCTATAAGCAGAAAGAGAGATGGTGGAGGCTTCTCCTTTTAGTACACTATCATTATTCTGACAACTTAATTTAGTTTCTTATCATTTGTCTCTCTCTGTAATGCCAGCTCCTACATGCACAAGTCATTTTTCTCCAGTAGACACCGCTGTGGGGATCATCTTTTCCTTTGTCCTGCACCCAGGGGCACTTTCTTAACCCTGCTGTTGTCAGCCCTGGGCTCTGTCCTCACAATCTATCCAACAGCCTCAGGTGGGAAAAGCACAGCTCTTGGCCCCAGCACTGAAACCCTTTTTTGATTGTGTCCCTCAACTGCTCTGCTTACAATGAATGGAGAAATAAATGAGCAGCCAGGCATATTTGTTTTAAATCCCTGAAGACAGGATTCTGGGCTCAGAGAGCCTCCCAGGATTCTGTCCATCCTCCAGCTGGGTTAACTTGGGCTGCTCCTCAGCCACCATCTGAGCTGAGGCTGGTTTCAGCCTCTGGTATGATAAACTGAAATAAAAATACGCCATGGTAAGTTTGGAACTTGGTGGTTCTTCCTGCCATGACTCTCTGAAATAACCACAGGGAACCTTAAATGCATTTATTTCTATTTAACATGAAGCGCAATCTTACAATCATCACTCCTTAACCAAGCACTTAGATGTGGATTTTGTCAGGTTAAAGGTATGCAGATATCTGTAAACATCTGTAAATCCACCAGTACTCTTGGCTGACCTCATAGCTACAACTCAAACTTTACAACACCAAGGTGGTATGGGGGGAAAGGCATTGCCAAACGTGATTTTTAGCAAGACAGACCATGTTTATTTCGTACATCTGCTCTTTGAGGCCACCGTAAGAGTCATCCCAGAACTATTTAGCAAACAGGAAATACAGAAACTCTTTGCTGTTCCCCTCTGAAACAGAACTTCCCAACCCAGCAGCACTCAGCTCCCCACCCCACTCCCACCTCCATTAGCAGTTTATCCTCATTTATAGGCGCTCTAAGCAGATCCTTTATTAATTTACTAGATTATTTAACTGGTTTTTGTGTGCTGTCACAGAATTCTACCACTTTGTGAAGAATTTAGGCCCAGTTCCCAAAAGGCACATTTCCAGGGGAGGGTTTGTAGTGCCAGGCATCCCCCACTATTTGACTCAAAGCTGCTCAGACCTTTTAATTCTGTTTCTGCAAAGTACAAACCATCCCAGGTCTTACTTAAGGGAGCATTCCCTTCCTGTGTCTCAAGTCTTTAATTCCTTCTCTCCATGCCAGAAGCTTTAGGGACCTGCAGCAAATAAAAAAAAAAAAAAAAAAAAAATGCAGATACAACATATCAAAAGGCAGAGATCTTTTAAAAATAAATAGAGGGGATCGAGGCGCTAAATTCAATGTATGCACTGCAATATTACCCTTGTGCTTAAAGATCCTCCCAAAGTGTTCAAAGTGTTTGGGGCAGGATGTTTTGCAGCTGTTTAAAAACATGCCAGATACGTGTCCAGCTCTTCTTTTAGGGCAGAAAAAGGGGAAGTCCTGGCACATCCTGCACATATTTCATACCATTCACAGCTGCTGCACAGCAGAGGGAAGGTGGGTACAGAAAGATGAGCCATAATTATGTCCTACACTGCTGGACAGTGGCAGCACTAAGCAAATCACCAGAGGTATTTCAGTCTCAAAAGGCTCTTAGTCTGAAACTATTACCTCTACTAGGCTGAGTAGTCTGAGAAATAGCATCCTGAAAATGAGTGTGTGGAGATACTGCACAAGAGGTTGTAAAAGGTTTCCCTTTAACACCGAGACTAAACTTGCATTAAAAAGGGTGAATTCTCAGAAAAAAAGCTGCTTAATAGTAACTCTTGCTTCTGCCACACATCCATTTACAAGGCCTTTAAAGAAAGCTTGTAGTTTATCACTCCCAGGCATGCTATTTATGTCAGCTGTGGGCTGATACAGCCAGTCCTGGATGCAGTTTGTTAAAAGCTTTTAAAAATACATGAAGATCCAGGCGGGATAAAGGTCAAGTAAATAACAGGAGTGTATAAAATACGTTGCATTAAACATTTAAACTAGTGTTTTCCCTGATTTCTTTATTTCGTGCTGTTCCTTTATAATCTTTAGGAACAAATTTGCCTGTTTTTTTTTCTGGGGCAACACATTGTAGATGAGCCAAAAGTGCCTGAGCAGAATGGGCAGAGTGGAAACCCTGGTGATCTGTCAGCTCACATTCCTCTCTCACCCAGAATTTGTCATCTCCTGGTAACACAGCACTGCCATACACAAAGGCTGACACTTTACCTATTAAAGTGACACAAAAAAACAAACAAACAAACAAAAAAACCCCCAAAACTCCCCCAAAAACCCAAAACCAACCAACAACCAAACAAAACCCCAAAAAACCCCAAAACAACCAAAAAGGGGTTTCTTTGCAACCAGAAAGGGAATTTCCAGAGGCCAAAGGTAAAAGACAGTTCGATTTCTCTTTGTTTCTGATTTTATTGTATTGTTTACACTTTACAATTCCCATTAAAAGGTTGAATGTCAAATAAGGAAATCTTGAGCACATAAGCCTTTGAATTCAATTATGGGGTTTATTATTGTTTCCTCTGGTCACTATGTAACATCACTGAGTCATGGTGACCACTTTGCCAGTTATTCCACAAAAAATCCTAATATTTTCAAGGCAAAAAAAAATTTCCATCCCAATTCTATAGGGAAAAAAGCCAATTGTAATCTGAAAATTTTGACTGTTCCTATCACCTCATCATCTGGATATGACAAATTATGGTTATTTTTTGTGTGTATCCAATTTGGGCTCACAGTACCCAGCATGGACAGAAATCCAACACTACACCAGGTTTAAAACAGGAAGAAGTTATCAACTTGTGGCTCCATTTTTTAACCTTATTCATGTCAGTGTCCATTTGGGGATTGGGCATTATGTTCAATGTGTCGGTTGGAAGAGAAGGAAAATTGTGTAAAAACAACATAACCAAATTTCTGAAAAGTCTGTCATAAAATATACCTTGTCTTTAGCTAGTCATCATTGCTTCCAGGTAGGTTATTTTGCTTTTCCAGATCTATATTTCCATAGAGTTTAATATATTTCCATCTAAGTTTAATTACTCCAGCCAAAGGCTTATGCCACAGGATAATCAGGTACAGCTGTATTCAATCTAAATTCCATGTTGGGTTTTGGAGTTATAAATATTATTGTCACAAAAAGGGAAAATGTCCAAAATCTACCATAAAGGCCTCAAATGTTCAATACCCATGAGTTTCCCAAAATTATCTTTTTTACAAATAGCAAGACCTGAAAATATAATTTAATTGAGTCCTGACTGAGCCCTCCAGAAATTACTAAAATTACCCAGTTTTGGACCAATGCAGTTAGTTATACTTCTGGCATACCTTAAAAATGTATTTGTATAATATTATGTACATTTATACATAATAATATTATATATATTTATACCAGGATTATAAAACTTCAGCAGATAATAATTGCAGTACCGAAGAAGTGGTCAGGTTAAACCCTTCCATAAGTGGATATGGAAGCAGGGCCCCAAATCTTATTTCATGATTTGTTTGGTCATTCAAGTGGCTGAATCTTATTGAAAATAAGGTGGGATCCAGATTCCTCACAGTGTCCAAATAGGCAGCAGTTGCTCCTGGAAAGAATGAAAGAAGAAAGTTATTATTAATATTTTTGAGGAAGTTAGAAAGAATAAAACAAACAAAGAAACAAAAATACTCCAACTTCTCTTCACCAGAGAAACTGGAGTAAAAGAAAAGCAAATTGCTTGAAATAATTCTGGGTTCTATCCCATGACTCTGTCATGGATAACAGGCTGGGTTCATCCTCCTTGTGTGTGATGGCTCCTTCCAGATGTGCTGACATCAGCTGCTCACTGCAACAGAATTTCAAAAGGGGCAAAATTTTTCTCTTTGTGAAGACAACCTGCCTTTAATTTTCTTTTCCCAATCTGAAAGGTCACAGGGGTTACAATTATGGATACATTTTCTTAGCCCAAACAAGTCTCCCTGAGTTTCTGTCAAGACTGTAATTAGAACTGAAACATCTGCTAGGTGTTTAACCTTGGTTTTCCTTTTCCACCCCTTTTATTTCCTGTTCTGTTTCTTCATGGTGGCAAAGCCTGTGGATGTGCAAGAGAAAAAAAAGCAAGATGCAGCCTCATGACACACACACAGCTTGGACAAGGGACTTGTTCACATTACCCCTAAATTGTCCCAGCTCCCTGCCCAACTCTCTTGGTGGAAAAGTTGCTTCAGGATAAAGTGAGCAAAAAAGAACCAGTTGAGAAAAGAGCTTGGTGTCCTCATCCCTGCTACTGGTTTCTGAAAAAATATTGAAATCTGTCAGGAAACTGCCTTGCTAAAAGTGCAGTTTCCTTTGCTGGAAGGCTGGTAACCTCTGGCAGTGAGACTGGAGATAAAGCAGGATTACATCTTCAAGCTCAACACTAAGATTTAGCAGGGATCATCAGTCATTTTCCTTTCTTTTTCCTCTTTATTTTTTTTTTCCTGCACTGAATTGGAGGTTGGGAAAAAGGGGATTGCAAGTTTTATGCCAATAAATCCCATTCTTGTCTAGCACAGCTGGATTAAATGCTCTTTGAGCTTTATGATCCGGAATTACTGTCTCCGAGCTATGGAATATATGTCTTGATAATTATTCCCTAAATTTCATAAGCCTCTATCTAGCTGGCCCTCCAACCAGAATGGGAATTATAACCTCATCTGAAAAAAAGGGATTATGGCTACATCCTCCCCTGCCATCACAGAGAAGTTGCTCCCTGAGGACTCACAAGACAGGGCTCACAGATGCTTAATTTCATGAAATCACTAAGTCACAGTGACACGAGTGCCAAAAGGAAGAATTACACCCGGGTTTTTTTAGCTGCCTGCAGAACATATTTTGAAAACAGTTGCCTCCCAAGCACCAGAAGGGGACCCACAGAACAACGTCAGGTTGCAAAGTGTTCCTTCATTGCCCTACCTACCCCTGCAGAAAATGACCAGTTCATCTCCCAGCTCCTGGAGGCTCATTAACTCCTTCCCTAGGTGATGTATGCCCAATTTATTCTTCAAAAAGTAGAAAAATAAAGCCCTTTCTGTGACTGTGTTCCTCTAAGGTGGTTACCCATAAATTTCTGGAGAGCCATGAAAACACTCTGCAGGGACAAAATAATTGCTGATGACTCAGTCAGAAAAGCGACAGTAAAGGTTAATTTCCTAGAAAAGAATATTTCTCTAATTGAGATGCAGGATGAGGAAACTAAGGTCAGAATTGTACAGTTTCAGAATTGAATCAGATAACTTTCTAAAAAGGCCAATATAAACCAAAACCTTTGTATTAAATTTTTTAGAAATAAAAAGAATTCAAAGACAAGTATCCCTCTTCTACAGTAGGTAAAACAAAAGACACTGGTGTATGGGGGAGGAAAAGGACTTTTTTTGTAAGAACCTTGGGACCTTTATGAATAAACATAAAATTTTTACAATGCAAAATCCACCCAAAGGTTAAGACCCATTTAACAATTAAGTAGCAAGGATTAAAAAATCCAATTCTTCTTTTCATCTGAACAGACTGTTGCATTCAGAAGCAAGCAGCCTGCAGCCTGATTCCCTTTTGCTCTCTTTTTTCTCTTCCTCTCTTTTTCTCTTCTCCTTTAATTTATTTCTCCCTCTTTCATTAACCCCTCTAATTTCTCTTTTCCCTTCAACCTGCCCCTTTATCCAAA
Source organism: Zosterops lateralis (assembly GCF_965231275.1). Classification (NCBI taxonomy): domain Eukaryota; kingdom Metazoa; phylum Chordata; class Aves; order Passeriformes; family Zosteropidae; genus Zosterops; species Zosterops lateralis. Next base: position 3,646,506 of record NC_139765.1, read on the forward strand.
GCCTGCTGCCCGTGTAGTAGGTGAGGAACAAACATGCCAAGTGTGTGATTTACTAATAAAACCCTCTGACTGTTTGCAAACCCTCTGAATTTTGTCCTTCCTTTCAACCAATGAGCATTTTCAAATCCTAAGTGCATAACCTTAAACCAACACCTGTGACAAGGCCAGAGTGACCTGCAAAAATTTATGTAAAGCTCTTAGATTTCTGAGAAATCCCTGGAAAAAAACTGTCAAGACATGACAAGCCACCAGCTTCTGGAATTCCCCAAATGAGACAATTGATAATGAAAAGACTGGAAAGGCTTGACAGCAAAAAAGATGCACTGGGAATGCTGGAGAGAGAAGATGAACAGGATTGTTCCAGAGATGAGAGGAAAACCGAGAGCTTTGCAGTGAGGTGGCCCAACAAAGTCCTCTGGACTGTGAGGTCTAAGCACTTGAGGAGCCATTCTGGCTCTGCAGAAAACCTGGGGATTGTCCTTGGCTCCTTGAATCCATCCCAGAGAAAGTTTCAGGAGACGGAGGAGATTAAATGACCAATACGTGCAAAGAGCAGTGCCCAGGTTTTGTGTTTTGTGCAGCTCAGGGAAAGCAGCAGCAGCACTGCAGGAGAAAACCTGCATGTCCCAGGTCATCTACTTCTCTCTACTTTTTTGTCTCTGAGCTGTCACATTCCAAGGGTTGTGTAAAATATCCGTGATTTCTTCCCTCTCTGGAAATTTTTAATTTAGACTCCACTGTCTATGGATCATTGGGATTGCTGCTGAAATAGATTTTATAGGATTACAGCCCCTTCAAAGAGAACTGATAATTCCCCAAGGAGAGGTACTGACCAGAACTGTAACTATGTGCATCCTCTATTCAGATTAAACCATAATTGTTAAAAACCAAAAGAAACACTGCACTGATATTGACCTTTAACCTACTCATGACTCAAAATCAACAATCTGCTGGCAAGGATGAATTCCAAAGACCAGTGGCACTGGAAGCAGACACTGATGCTCTTTACTGTCCTTCCCTACACATACATTTGTATTTTGAATATTACTTTTTCCTGCCCAGCACACAAAATGCTGCAGAATAATGGATAAAAATTTAAGAATGGTTGGATAGAGCTAGAAAGTGGCAAGACAAAGCAATAGTGAAGTGTGGTGACTGGGAAAGTAAAAAAATATTAGAATAAGGAATTGCAAACTTCAGTAATATGGACGAAGTGAGAGATTTAGGTTAATTAAGGCCTAATAAACCCCAGCATTGATAGTATCTATTAGATTTCCAAAACTTTGATCATGATCAAACACCTGGAACCAAAGACATGGACTCCTTATGTGAATCCTAGCAAAAAAAAAATAAAAAATTAAAATTCTCTTTTCTTATGTCATCTTTTATATGAACATATATGATCACTGCTACTTATGATTGCCATTTAAAATATTTATTACAGTTATTGACTTTAAATTCCTATACACACTCCCAGCATTGTTGGCTAAAGTGAAATATTGCATCTATGTCTTTAGTTGCCAGACATAACCTCCATTAAATATAATGAAGGCTTTCAGTGTGAAGTAATATTTGCTGCTTAAGAAAAGTGAAGTTGGCCAGTGATAATTTATATACTTTGTAAGCAAGGAATGCCATAGAAAGAGATGCTTTGATGTGGCTCAAATGAGAAAAAAGAGACAGACTTCAAGTCAATTATATCAGCAGCTTCATTAAGGAACTAGAAAAACTGTGCACATCATTAATTAAGTTTATTTATACTTCCCTCCTTCCTTCCCTCTGTTCTTCCCCCTCCTACCACCTTCATTCCACAAACACTCCTACATAATTCTATGTAGAATTAAAAAATAACTCTTCATCCCTGACAAAAAAGGGAAAAAGTAATTTTCCTGCTCATCTTTGCTATCACAGTTTTGCTGTTATCACTTTGCAGTGAGGTGCTGGACTTCCATCAGCCTGGCCAGAGGAGATTTCCAATCTTCCCAGTAAAAAGCAAAAAAAAAAAAAAAAAAAAAAAAAAAAGATGGGAGCAGCAAGTAGAAGCAAGTACTTGTGCAAGAGACTGGGATCCCACTCTTCTTTTTCAGATCCAAGGTTTGAATTTGAGCCTGTCTCTGTTCCTGGGTCTTGAGGGGATTTCCATCCGTGTGCTGCCTCCACCTTTGTCTCTTTTGTGAAGGACAGCTGATATGGGACAAGGGTGCAACAACTCTCTGGATGTTCATGGGGCTGGAGCCACTCATCACCCCCTTTTGGGTCAAGTTCTGATAGAAAGAGCTGAAAGAGCTGCACACAGAGGGGACCCAAAAGGTGAATCTCTGACTGTAAAAAGAGGACCTGCATTCAGGAGCACCCTCCTCCCTCCACGTCAGATTTCTGGAAAAAAGCTTGGAGATCACACATCTTGTGATAACTGAAAAAACTGAAAAAACTGCTGAAATAGCAGCATAATTCTGTGAGGATGAGGGAATCTTCTCTCTCTGCTGGCCAAAAGTAATGCTAAGATCAGGGAGGTGCCTTATTTCAGATTTGGTTGTAATGTTTTTAAGACCACGCCTCTCTACCACAAATGCTGTCTCTCCTGGGTTGCAGTGTAGGATGTACACAAAGTATTTATTCTATCACCATCTTCACGAGCTGTTGGAACCAGGTGGGGCAGTGTTTTCCCAGGCCCCTCCTTTGGGCTCCTCTGCTCATGGCCCATCAATGCCTTGCCCAGGACTCACAGGGAACTCCCTCCAGGAGCTCTCTCTGTTTAATGGGCCATCAAGGAGCCACTGCACGACTCATCATCCCATTGGGAGATGCTCCCAATGCCCAGGGGGAGGAGCCAAGCATTCCCACCTGGAGAGAATCTGGGATTTGGGACAGGACAAGCAGCCCTGACCCACTGGATTCCCAGAGGAGCAGAGCTCCCAGACCTTTCTGTGGGATCACTGCTTCAGGAAGAGCCCCTCACCTGGACTGCTCCCACCACCCTGCTCAGGTTGTGTTCTGACTCTGTCAGTGATCCTTTGTGTTATTGCATTTATTTTATTTTATTTTATTTTATTTTATTTTATTTTATTTTATTTTATTTTATTTTATTTTATTTTATTTTTACCTTTCTTCTTATTAAATTGTATTTCTGACTTGGAGCCTCTCACTCCTTTTGCTTTCAAACCACAACACTATCCTTCACTGATAGCACTGCCCTGTGCTTTGTCTAGTCAACACCTGCTGTTTAACTGGAATAACCAAACGGCTCAAAAATCACAATTCAAATTTTTTAAAAAAATTGTTTCTGAATGGCTCTTCTTTTAGATCATGTATGTGGGTGCTGGAGCCACCCATTCCATTTACATTTTCCCTCACTGCTGACCCACTTTAGCCAAGCAGCACCACATTAATCTAATTAACACCTTGAACCCCCAGTGCAGGCAAAAGGGAGCACCTAATCCTCAGGAGAAACAAATTTACTTTTATTCAGGAACAATTTATTGGGAAGGGTGTCCAGAGTTTGATGTCCAGAGCTGCCTGGTTTCCAAAGAAACAGGGAAGTTTCCTCAGCAGTCCTTGCACTGCTGGAGCATCTCAAACACCACACACTCCACAGCACATTGAACTCTGCCTGCCTGCACTTGTCATTAACAGCAACCAAAGACCCCAGGTCATAGCAATCCAAAAAAAAACTCCAGGGCTGAAATAGGGAGGTTAAAAAATGACCCTGCTCTTGCCTGCCACTGAAGTGCCTGAGTTTTCATTTCAGCAATACAGGAAGCTTGTAAAAACACAGCACCTTTCACTTCCTTTTTGCCACAGAGATTAATTATATAATTTCTGGAGAGTTTCATTATATAATTTTTTGAAGAGTTTCAACAATTAGCCCTGCCTGGTTAGTGCTGGCAGGGAGTCACCAACTTCAGTAGGGGCAAAGATGAGCTCAAAGTATATTTAAATAAAGCTCACAAGGCTTATATTTCAATTTATTTTCTGACAACCTCTCTCTGCAATCAAAATATTTTCCAGGTTGATGCAACACACATTTATTATTTTAGTTTTTATTTTTTTTTTCACAGAGTCAACCAAAATGGGAGGCTGAGACAGCTCTACCTGAGTCTTTGTTAATCCATGAAAGGACAAATTCTGCACAGACTTCACATTAAATATTAAAATATTGAGACACCTGCTAACATGAGAGAATAGAAAAATATTCATGCTTTTTTTTTTCTTACAGCAATATTCGTACCAAGTAAGTCACTGATCAAAAGCCTAGTTACTGCTTCTGTAAAAAAAAAAAAAAAAAGAAAAAAAGAAGTTGCATATATTAGGATATACTGTTTATTTAGGCTAGATAGACTTTGAGATTATTTAGGCTCTAGTCTTTGATAATATCTCACTACAGATTTTATGTCCTGATCTTATATAAAAACCTCAGGTTGCTCAAGTAGAAAAAGCCATTAAAAAAATCTTTATGGGACTTTGAACTGTTTCTAATGTTTTCTGTCCATGGAAATTGAGGAAGCTGATTTGTTTGTCCAGAAAAGGATTCAAATTTCATTGCTATTTCACTTGTGAAATGATGGAAATGGGGTGAAAATGGACAAAACTGTTTCACTTATATCTTTGGGTCAACTCCTGTGATCATTTCAGTCTTCAGAACAGGAGAGGATCTCACAGATAAACTAGAATTAGTGCAATATGCTCTCATGGATTTCTTTCAGTCAGCTAAATTGGTTTATTTTTTTATTCCATGTAGAATGAGTGGGTATGTCAAAAAACCTACCAGATTTTCCCAAAGCAAATTACTCTCTCAGGCTAATAGCAGACATTCATGTTATTTGAATGAAATGTTCAATATTGATGGTAGGTGATTGTTTGTCTTAGCACAGTGTCCTTAACACAAACAAATCTGCTAAGAAATCTCCTAAGAAAAGTTTTTCAGCAGAAAGTGTCCAATCATCAAAACTAAGGCTTTTTAGAAAGGAGCAGACATGAACAAAAACGTGTGGAAAATATATATATTCACACCAAAACTTTAATAATACCTTGTTTTAACATTTTTTCTAATTAATCTTTTGCATTTTGCTTCCAAATTTCAGCATCTCTGACTTTTATATGGATTAAAATAGGGCACAATGTGTGAATGGCTGTTAAATCACTTGGATTTGAAAACAAACATTTGTATATTGGTAACAAAATCAGAGCATAAGCAGATAACATTTGGGACTGGTGAAAAACAAGGATTAGAGGTGGGAATCAGGCAGAAATGTGCCCTCATGTTACCTGTGCTCAACCACTCATTGTGACTGCAGAATCCCAACAGGGGAGGCTGTTCATTTTTACACATTAAACACTGCTCCTTTTTTTTGTGAAAATGTGCTACCTGCTACGGAGAATATCAACTTTTTTGCTCAAAAGGCTGCATTTTTTACAGGTTTTTTTATCAACTTGAGATATGCCTTTTTTATTTTAGATCCTTCTGTGTGTTCATTTCTCATTGTTTGCCTGTGAAACACCTCCTGAAGTCCATTTTTTTTGTGTATAGGCTTTTCATCTCTCCTAGCTTAAGAAAGAAGAAAAAAGGCAGGAAGAAAGAGGGAAGGGGGGAAAGGCAACACCTTCCCACATATTCCACCAGGAGCCTCATCTGGAGACTCCCAGAAGATCCACGTTTGGCCTCACCAGGAGCAGCACAGAAATAGCAATAACGGTGCCTTTGACGTGCTGAAACTTTTGTTAAAAGCTCCGCAGTGCAATTTCCTATCTTTGCATTGTATTTTCCCTCCCCCAGAATCCCGTGCCTCTGGAATCTGGGTTGGGAACATGCTGAATAATAGGAGGAGGAGGAGGAGGAGGCACCCACCAACTCTTCCTCTCCTGTCCTGACACAGAGGGAACCCAACTCTGAATGCTGAGTGACTCCACAGTATTAATTAGGGCTTTAATTCCAGTTTGCACAATTAACTGCTTAGCAGCCTCAGGGGATGATGATTCAGGTGTGAAACAGAGGTGCCCTGTGCTGTTTTAGAATCCTGCAAAAGGCTGCCAGAGCCTGGGAGGAGCTGGAGAAGACACAAGTCTTCCTGGAGCTGCAGCTGGAGGCCAGGCCCTGTGCACAAAAATGGAAATATCAATGTATGGCTGGGCACCAAAATCCCTCTTCTCTATTTAAAAAGACAGACTAATGAATCCATTGAAATAAATTGATTTTCCTGGCTGTTTTCTGCTACCTGTTGCTTGCCATGCATTGGCAACTAAGTTTTCATCCAGACTTCCTGCAGCACTTTTGGGAATTACTGCACATGTGTGGGGTAGGGGGACAAAGGATGAAGCTGCAGCTTTTTGGATGTCACACAATGGTGATGATGATATTATAATTACTGGAGATATTAATTATAGCACCATTTTTGTACCCTAGCTAACACCACAGTACAAGTATGATGCTGTTTTACACCACAATGACACAGACTCTGACTTCAGAAGGCTGAAAATGACTTCTCTATTTTTGAGATGTGTCTCCCTTATACACTGTTTTACACAGACCAATTTGATTTGGTGACAAAAGAAAAACCTCTTCACTCACATTGGTCAGACCAGAGGGACATCAAAGAGAAGTCCCTCCTAGGAAAAGGAATGAAATATTCATTTTTGTACAGTTGCAAAAACACTTCTCTTGTTTATAGAAAATTCCCTTGGAAAAGAATTTCAGAAAACCAAAATATCTCAGGCACAAAATCAGGGCTACACAAGTAAATGAAATGTCAATATTTTCCATAGCCATCAGATAATGCCCCCCCAAAATCAAAAAAACATATCTGCCCCTCCAGCTTTTTGGAGAGATGTGCAATCACAGGCTCAGCTCTGATCCCAGTGTCCTCATCCCTGCAATACCTGCCATTCCTTACTCCACATATTCCAGAGGATAATGAGGCCCATCATCTTTTGATGAGACTGTGGGAGTTGATATTCCCAAAATACAACATTACACTATCACATAATCACTGCTAGTTAATACTGCTCTGAGCAGGTTATTCCTGTGAAAGCTGCTGGGAATACAATAGCAACATGGGGAAGTCAATACAAGGCAGCATCACTCTATTTCTGCAGGGGATAAAAAAGACAATTAGAATAAATAATATAATTATTAAATTAAATTTAAACAGTTAAATGATTATAAACCTGCTTTTATGAGACTTTAGAAACCTACAGAGCTGGACTAGGACCAGGAGCCAAGATGAAAAATGTCTTATCTCACTACATGTGCCACAAAACCACCTGCTGGCAAAGGGAGACTCTATTTGGGCAAGGATTGTGTGTCCATCTGTGGACAAATTGGGCATTCCAGCACTATTAGAAAAGAAACTTGAGTGTCTTCCAGAAGCAGAGAAATGAGAGCAACTCATTTGCTGAGAAAAGAGGTGGCTAGCAACAGACATGGAGAAAATGCAAAGAATCAAAAAGTACTCCTCCTTTCTTGAATTATCAAAGTTATATTTCTAGCAGCAGGAAAATATAATCAATAAAGAGCTTTAGAGATCACTTGAAGAGGTAAAAACGTGGTTCAAGTTCTCCTGGCAAGATTTTATTCAGCTTGTCACATACCATTACTGACCTAGGCTGATCTGCAGACAAACAGAGATGGGAAAAGATGCAAACAGAATCCTCCAAGCTTCCACTGGGAGAAGGAGCAGGATTCAGAGTTCACTGTGCTAATGCATTATGGAAAACAACTAAGCATGTTTAATTAAATCTTTATGAACTGCCAAGCCCTTAGGTTTTGATATAATCTTCTGGTATGAAATTTAGGGAGGGTTTGTTTCTACTGCTTATAGCTAGAGAGAAATTCAACAGCCAAAACAGATCCTCCAACTGCTCTAAACCTCTTGCAAATCCATTTCACTTTGACGAAAGGTTGATATTTATTTGGTAGATTTTGTGGCTTTGCAGAGACCCACCTGGCTCAACATCTGTGTAGGGAGGAGGTGGAAATGCTTGCAGGGCAGCAGAGCTGTAAGATTAATTTTATGCTGAGCAACCCCGAGGGAAGGACTTGTTGAGCCCAGGGGGGAGAAAGAGGAACAAAACAATTTTGGATTGATTTTTTTGTTAGCCCGTAAGTGGTTACTCCACCTGAAATCAATGAAAACAGATGCTCACAAAGCATGGACAGTGGGAAGAGGTTTTGGGAGGGACTGGGGAGCAGGCAGGGCAGCAGAAGGTCTTGCTGCAGCTTCCAGCACTGATCCCAGCCACAGTTACCATCATAGCTGTGTTCTTTTTGGGCTGTCCAAAATGGCATCTCCCAGGGCACTTTAAGGATTCCTTGTTTGGAGGTGTGGAGCAGGGAGATCCATCCTTCAGGGAGATCCATCCTTCCCAACAGGGTAATTCCACAGTACTCCGCGAACAAGGTCATGCCTGGCTTCTTCAGCAGCTCAGACAGGGTCATGCAAGTAGAAAATTACAAGTGGAGGGGAGATGGATCTGGGACAGTTTTCACTGAACTCTCTGTGCCCTGCAGCCCAGCACAGATCCCTCTTCCACTCTCTGGCCCCAAGTTTGTGGCCTAACCATGGGTGGTTATACAGGGAAGCATCTCCCATGTTCAGATAGTGAATTCTGGAAAATCAGGAAAAAAAATTGGACCTCCCTCCAGCACTCACATCTGTGATGTCAAGCAGCTCCCTCCAGTTTCTTTCAAAGGGCAAAAGGATCAGGGCAGGAACCACAGGCAGCCTTTGAGCCTAATAACATTACAGCACCAGAAGCACAGATTATGAGCCAGGGAAAACAGTGAGTTCTTATTCTTGCCTGTTCTCTCAATCTCCGCACAATACAGAGACAAATCATTTGCTGAGGCTTTGCAGAGATTCAGTTTCAATGGAAATGCTGTTATTTAAAAACAGCAAAACACTATCTACTGGAGTTCTAATGTGTTTCAGAACCTGCCTAATAACAGATCTAATAGAACAGACTGTGTCAAACACATGGAAGCAAAACTACAAGCACAACTAAATCCTATCAGAATTTAACATCAGCTTTGGTACCGTCTTAGTCTCATCTGTCTATATAGTTATGCAAATCCAGAAAGTATTTTTAAGATCTTTAAACTATTGATAAAACTGTAAATTTCTTGTTGGTTTTTAGCTTTTTTTTTTTTTTTTTTTTTTTTTTTTTTTTTGAGAAGGGAGTTGCCTTAAATTCCTTCAATACTTACGTGTGTAGAAGGCACAGAGCTTTGAGCATCTTGGTTTTTCTCAAGTCTTTGAATGAAGTTCATCTGACAAAGAAATCACCTTAATCTCACAGTGGAACCTTAGATTACTCTAAATCTCTGCAATCTCGAGTTACTTGATAGATCAGGCAATTGGGAAATTTTAAACTTATTGTTATAAATCCCTATAACCCTGGAATATTCTTTCATATTTTGACTGGCATTTGCCTACTTCTAAAGAAAGAAATCTAACTTTCTGCTTTCCAACTGAAAGAAATCAACTTTCAATTTACTCAATTTAAAAGTTGAATTATAAAATCCTTTTCTTGAACACAACCCCCCCCCAAAAAAAATCCTTATCACTTTTTAGTCATTCTCTAGAGGAAGTGTAATGACTTATTGTTCCTACTTTATCTTTAAACTCAACACTTGACTTGGCTAAGGGCATTAGACAGAAACATTTGAAGAAGTCTGAAATTTCCAAATGTTAATGTCCCTAAAGGCCAGCTTTTCTTCTCTGCCTGTAGAAAGGAGCTGGTGCACGGTGTTTCACTTTAAGATACATTTATATTTTATTGCTTGTAATTGCATTGCTGATGGCTTGCCTCTGAAGTAGAGGAAATATTGCTTTCCAGGTAATTTCATTTCTAATGCTGACTATAAAAGGGCCATGACAAAGGTTGTGCTGGGAAAATGTTCTGCTAAAAGCCAATGTCATTTAGAAAAGATCAAGTGCTTCAGGTGAAACTTAAAAGAAATGGGACTTAAGAGTCAGGCTAGTTCATGTAGAACATAATTTTTTAAAATTATCTGTAGAGTGACTCTACTGCAATGGAGCAGAAAGCCTGTAAAGGCCACCAGTTTCATCATGTTGAACCATTTTGGAGACAACTCTTCTAAACAAAACACACACATTAATTTAAGGCCACTTTTCCCCCTCAGAAACGCTGGTTTTCATCCAGACTGCAGGAAAGCAAAGAAGGAGGAACCAAGGCATGCAGGATGATTTCCAAACCCATCAGTGTGATGGGAACTGAGGACCAAGTTCATCTTTCAATTAAGTTCGGTGCCTGTGATCCCAGGGAAGTGAAACCCAAAGGGGCACAAACTCTTCTGCTTTAGACAAGCTGATGAGAAATCCCTCAATGACCACTGGAAATTGCAGCTGGAGGGAAAGAGGGAGAATCCAGCTCTTCTTTGCAGGAAATGCTCCAATTGCACCCTTGGAATGCCTCCTCCTGAAGCTGCTGTTAAATGCAGTGCTGTTTGGTGGCATTTAATTATGCCCTGCATAGAAACAGGAGCTCCCTCATTTGTTTTGAGGGCAAGGGGAGGAAGATAACAGTGATGTATGGGTAGGACTTAAATAAAGGAGATAAAAAGACAATGAACTGTGAACCAGCAAGATGAGGAAATGCAGGAGGGAGGAACTGCTCTTTCCAAGTAATTAATTGCTGTAATTGCTGTCTCCCCCCTGTACAAACCCTCCCAGGTCAGTTTTATTATAACACTAGTGCAATTTCACACCTTCAAAAAAAGGTTTTTTTCAGGGAAGAAGGTTTATTTATAGGTGAAGGAACATCAATTACTGATTGTAAATTATTTTAACCAACATATATCAGAGCACTTAGGAGAACTCTCAACATCCCAGACTGTGAAATGATGAGATGTACTCACTGCTGTGCTCCAGTTGCTTTGCCTTTCTCTGGCCATACTCAGAGGCTGTAAAACTGCCTTAGCTCGGGCTGGTGTAAGTTTACAGCTCTCATGCATCACCAAGGCTGCACAAAACAAGAAGACTCTGGTAAAATGGGTGTATTGGCTTTAAAGCATAATAAAAGGAAGGTAGAAATGATAACATGACGAGAAGCAAAGCTTTAAGGAGGGGGAGACAAGGAGAATAACCAGGCTTTGCTTCAAGGTCAACTCATTAAGCCAGGAAAACATCAAAGTATTATTCCCTCTACCATTGCAGTGGTTTAAAAGCACTGGGAACCAAATGCTGCAGCCACAGCAATGTGGATGAGATGTTTTGTCTTCCCACTTCTGTCTCATTTTGTCAGAAACACCAATCTGAGGACCAGCTGGCCTTGTACCTTGTTGGGATTTACTTCAAAGTCAAATAAACATGACAGCTTCAGAGGTCTGTGTCCACTCTTCAAGGATTCTTTTAGAAGCTTTACATTCAGTACCTCTGTAATAGGTTACTGGTAAACAGGTGCTTATCTCTGAGTCTGCTCTTAGTCAGGGCCAGAACTCATTAAAGCTGCATTTCAAAATCCATGCTCTAAGCTCATACCAAGGGTATCAGAGATTAATTCTCCCCCCTCATTTATTTTTACAGCTTGCTAATAAATTTCAAAGGTAGGAGAGCAGATGCTTGAAAATACTCTAAAAAGCAACAGCAAAAACACTCAAAACAAATCTGCAGCTACAGAAAATATTGGTATCTTTCTAATGCAAAATTATTGACGAAAACTCTCCCTCAATTTTTTTTTACCACAGGACACACACAAAGAAAGAGAAGAATTTAGACTGAGTTGCACTTCTCAAAGGGAAGGTCTTAACTATTAAATTGAACTTTTCTTCCTGTAACACAATCCTATTAATTTGTGAGTGTTCAATGCCAGTCAATATTATGATCCATACATGTGGCAGAAGAAAATCTGACTGCTGTGATAGTTTCCTAGTTAAATGTTAAATTCTGTCAAATGTCCTGTGAGCTGCAGCAGGTTCCTGAAAAAACTGATGCAGGCATAAAAGACGGCTGGTGAATGATTGAAGAAGACCTCAAAGGATATCAAAGCCAATAGTCAAAACCACACCACCACCATGTTTACCACTAAACGTTGTCCTCAAAAGCCACATGCAAAAGTTTTTTCAACACTTCAGTAATGGTGTCTCAACAACTTCCCTTTTCCAGTGCTTGGCTGCCCTTTCAGGGAGGAAATTTTCTCTAATGTCCAACCTGAACCTCCCCTGGTGCAGCTTGAGGCTGTTTCCTCTCATCCTGTCCCTGTTCCTTGGGAGCAGAGCCCGACTTGGGTATATCTGGTCTCACATCCAGATGTTGCCAACCAGTAAACAACTGGTTCATGTATTTTAGCTCTGCTAAAATCTGGCTGAATGAGGTAGGACTGTGTTAACTGTTAGAAATAAGTGCTGATGGGCTGCAGGGCTAAAAAAAAAGAAAAAAAAAAAAAAACCAAAAACAAAAACAAAAAAAACCCCACCAAAAAAACCCCACAAAACTCCTCTGCCGTTTGTTTTAGGCATGGGAATTGAAATGTGTTTGATTCCTCACTCAACCCCCACCATTTAATGAAAGAAGGAATGAAAAATAGGCCAGTCAACATTTGCTTGAGGGTTCTCACCTTGAGATTTTGTGTTGAAAAATGCTTAGTTCCCCCCAGTGTCTCAGCTTCAGAAAAAAAAACCTAACAAAGAGGCTTTGCTGATTCCATTGCTTACCCTAAAATAACCTGGCCTCCTGCAGGTTTGGAGGGCAGGGGAGTATTTTACAAACATGTGTTTTATGTCAGACAATATTTGAGTTATCACAGTCTGTTGGTATCAGGCAGATGAAAAGATTTACCTTTGCAGGCAACAAGGAATAAAGCTTGTTCTTTTTAATTGGCAAAGTGTGCAATAAAATAGTAACATGGCTTTTGGAACAATAAATCTTTTGACAATGCTGTTTTTATATGGAAAAGGCCTGAGATGGGCTTTAATGCAGGAGGTTAACTGTCAGCCTTTTGTTCTATCAGCAACTGCTTCACCATTCTCAAAACTCCCCTACCTGCTCGTCTTTCATAAGACACACAAAGGAAAAAGGATTTCTGAGAAACTAATTCATATCTAAATTTCAAAGAGCCTTTCAGTGAGGATTTTCTATGGTCCAAGGTATAATCTCTGCTGGAACCAAGAGTAGGAGAGGACTAGCTCTGCTAGCTCAAGAATATAAAGTCTAAAAGCAGTTGTGTTTCCATCTTTTTGCTGTTTGGTTTTTGATCTTTTAGTGGGATGAAGCAGGGGGAGTTTAAACCAGCTCACTCAATAATTATTGCAGCTAAAAAAAATAGATATACTTTTATTACTTGCAGAAAGGAAGCTTTAAGGTACCTTTTTATTTTTGACTCTGAAGTTTTTGGTAGCATCCACCCACATGTGGGCTCAATGTGAGAGACTTCTGCAGTCCTTGACTGTCTGGCCACGCATGAAATCACACTTCTTAAACTGGAAAAAAACAAGATGATGCACTTCTTTCTGAGATCAAAATCCCAGCTTCAGGAACAGCATCAAATCAGAGCTGCCAGAGTCCACTATAGTTTCCAAATAATTTTCAACAACTACTTCAATGTCACATTACTGGACATTTTAAGTGGTGTTCATAAAATTAATTTCCAAATCTTCAGCTTCTAGAGCTCTGCTCTCAGATTGATTTTAAAACTGTAGTTCCTTGAATTGCTGATGTTATTTCAAGAGCAAGTCTGAAAGGGTCACTTTGTCAGTCTAGAATGCTTTCCTATATATTTTCATGCAGGGCTCCAAATGTTTGAAATATAATTCTACTTCTTGTTTGAAAGCTTCTTTGAAATTCCAAATCCCATCAAGTATTTATTTTTTGATTGTTACTCAATACCTAATTTCTGTTTTAGTGCTCTTCCACAGTTTTTTTTCACTGGTTCAAGCCTTTATCTGTCTGGCCATTCTTGCAGAAATGTTGTAGCTTAAAGGACTCATGATCCAGACTTGGAATGCACATGAATTTTAAGCTCTCAAGCTTTCAAAATTTGTGAAATGTTTTCAGATTTTATCCAGGGCCTGCTAATGAAGCCAGAAGAAACTTGTATTTGGTATCCCCAGTGCTTGGGACAGACCATATATACCAAGGTCCTGTTCCCTGCCAGGATGACTTGCCAGAGCAGGGCAGAATTAACACTCTATTTATTAATCCTCTATTCTCTTTTGCAGGCAGCTGGAGTCCAGGCACAGCAGGATCTACCAAGCAACAAGACCGGAGTCAATTGTCAAGTTGCCAACATAAGGAGTTACTTGGACCTTTGGAGAAGTTCTTGTCACTGCCTGTCGTGGTTTGAAAGTAAAAGGAGTGAGAGGCTCCAAGTCAGAAATACAATTTAATAAGAAGAAAGGTAAAAAGGTAAAATAAAATAAATGCAACAATGCAAAGGACCACTGACGGAGTCAGAATACAACCTGAGCAGGGTGGTGGAAGCAGTCCAGGTGAGGTGCTCTTCCTGAAGCAGTGATCCTGTAGAAAGGTCTGGGAGCTCTGCTCCTCTGGGAATCCAGTGGGTCAGGGCTGCTTGTCCTGTCCCAAATCCCAGATTCTCTCCAGGTGGGAATGCTTGGCTCCTCCCCCTGGGCGGAGCATCTCCCAATGGGATGAGGAGTCGTGCAGTGGCTCCTTGATGGCCCATTAAACAGAGAGAGCTCCTGGAGGGAGTTCCCTGTGAGTCCTGGGCAAGGCATTGATGGGCCATGAGCAGAAGAGCCCAAAGGAGGGGCCTGGGAAAACACTGCCCCACCTGGTTCCAACAGCTCATGAAGATGGTGATGGAATAAATACTTTGTGTACATCCTATACTACAACCCAGGACACTGCCTAAATAGTCAGAAGTCTGTCTCAACCTCAAGGTACACTCATTCAAAACTGAGATTTTCTTCCTTTTCCCAGGATGGGCACACTCACCATGGAGAAGAGCAGTGGCACAACAATTCCTCAGACTGCCAAGGCAATTCTCAGTTCCCCAGTTCCCTTCCTTGAGCCCTGTTTGGAGAAAATCCTGACAGGTTTATCTCCAGTAGCAGTAAATCCTGTGGTGACAACAGCTTCAGTATTCTCTCATTAATAACCTACAGGTTAATGAAGCTTTGCAAATTCGAGTCTGCTTCAGCTTTTGGACATCACATAAATGGGTACATTGCTTTACTAAAATCAGGAAAATCAGCTCTGCTTCCTTGTTCTCACCAACTGTCCCACACAGCCAGACCAGAGGTCCCTTCTCATCACCAGCAGGGACATTTGATGATGCTTTCCAGGGCAAAAATACCCAAAGAGCAATTACTGTGGAGCATCCCCCAAGGTGGAGTTTCACTCTGAGCTCCCCCCAGCTCATGGCTGAGACAATTCTGACACCATGGTTGGTGCTGCATGGAGAGATGATTGAATTATAGAGGCACTTTTGTCATGAAAAACAGTTTAATCTCTGTTTCTGCTAATTGTTTCAGTACTCATTTTGATCTGCTTTTAGGACTCAACAATTATTTCAGATGTGGCACATTTTATCTTGTTTGTCTTTGTCAGACAATGATAGATTCTTGTTTCAGTACTAAAGGTTTCATCATTAAATGTTTCATCCAAAGGCCACTGCTCTTTTCTTTTGAACACATCTAGGCAAAAACATTCACATTAATAATTAAACCACTATGCAAACATGCTCTTTTCCAAGAAAATGGTGCTTCCTTAATATCAGTATCTGGAAAGTGAGTGCTATTTAGCTATTTAATCCTAAACTTTAGATTTCAATCCACAGAAGGAATACATGACCATTTACTAATTTGTTTTCAGGTATTTGCTTATCCAGTACATTCAATATTTTTAAGACTTTAACCTGGAATCAGTTTCCTTTGAGCTTATAGTTGCACTCAGACAAACCTTGACTGACTTTTTACTTGCTTCTCTTGGAATTGGATGCATTGTGCTTCCTTAGCACTATAGAGGTAGTTTTGGTTGGGGTTTTTTTTTATTGTTGTTAGTTTTAGTTTGGTTTTTCCTTTGTTTGTTGGGGTTTTTTTCCTGTTGTTGTTATGGATGGTTTTTGTTTGTTGATTTTTTTTTTTTTAAATTAGAGTACCCTATGTTTGTATTTAACTTGGACATGTAGAAATGGACCAGTGTTGTTTACATAAAAATATAAAAAGAAATACAGATTTCAGACTCCATGGCCCAGAATCAAATGCAAATATATTCCTCTTCACTCTCCCCTGGATGAAGTATTTCTGCAACAACCAAAACCATAACAAAACTATGATTCCTTATGTGCAAAAATCAAAGGCTGCAGGTCAAACTTGGAGTCCAAGTGCCAAAGAAGTTTCTGATTTACTTGAAATATTAATTCTATGCTATAAGAAATCCAGCTCAAGACCAGCTCTCTGGTAATGCACAGAAACTTTGACCATGCACAAAGTTGCTCAAACTGGTTTTACTGGTTTGTTTCCAGCCAGCTAACATAAATGAGATAGTCTAACACTGTTAGACTAGCACTCACTGGTGGGTCTGGCTTTAACACTCAAGAAAGAAGTTAAACTTGATGAAGTCCATGTTTTTTGAAAACCATAGATTTGCACAGGACAGAAAGCAAAACATGTCAAAACCAAATTGTTTTGGGTGAGTAAGGTTCACAAAAACCCCTATTCACAATGCAATAATTGGAGCAATCGATGCATTTTGATTAACTGATTACCAGCTTTCACCAGTTGTAGAAATGACCTTCTTCTGTAAAATCAGAAACTCATTCAGATTAAATTGGGAGCAGATGGAAAGTTGTTTGTATTACTGACATTTCGGTTCCTGAACACCCTTCAAGAGCATGTGGAGCTGCTACACTGCAGTGTAATTAGAATAAAGCAACAAAATCAGTCTCTCTTCACTCCACAAATACAAAGATTATCATCCAAAAGGTCAGCCTGGCATATAACAAATATTGACAACAAGGAGTGCATCGCTTTCAAGATGTCATTTTCCAGTGTTCTCAACACATGTAATTGTGACTGGATACAATTCCATTCAGAAAATAACACTTAGGGAGAAGAGACCTACAAGGATTCTTATATGAGACATCAGACTGTAAACTCATGGATCCCAAATTAATTTCAGCAGGATTTCAGCTGTGCTTTACAACATGATTTGGACCACAAACAAATCCTGAAGGACAAGACAGCTATCATGCATTTATGTTTGTGTAAGATGCTCTGGATAGATCATTCTTGGATTTTATACTTTTATTTGATGTTGACCTAATCTGTTTTCACTGAAATGGCAACTAACATCCTATTTTTTTAGGAAATTAATATGAGCATAACATGTATTGGTTTTAAATGTTTCTTTTCTGACACACAGAGGAAGAAAATTGACACATCTTATAGAACTGCTTATGTTCCTTGGAAGGCAAAGTTTTCAGCAGAACCATCTGCTTCCCAGTTTCACAAACTTCTCAAAAGTCAAGCTGAGTTTCAAGTGGCATTGAGCACATAGATTTGGATCTAGAGGTCATCTACTTTAACTGGTCCTTATCTAAAGTGCCTTCAGGCTTTTCATTTAGATCCAGAGTTCTAACTCTGGAAGGGATGTGTGTTGCTGTGTGGACAGTTCTCCCCAAAATTCCCAAAAGGGAGAATCCTGAACTCTGTGCCACACTCAGTGTAACAGCACTGTTAAAATGGTGATTGTGTACAAGATTTTGCATGGTAATAAACCCATGGAAGTATTTTGTATTAATTATCAGAAGCTTTATAAAAAGGCTAAAATTTAAGGATTTAAAATGACAGAATTGTTTGTTACAGAG
Source organism: Zosterops lateralis (assembly GCF_965231275.1). Lineage (NCBI taxonomy): Eukaryota > Metazoa > Chordata > Aves > Passeriformes > Zosteropidae > Zosterops > Zosterops lateralis. The sequence continues at coordinate 3,664,290 of NC_139765.1, forward strand.
ACATCCTGGGTGAAAAATCTGTTTACTACTATGCAGTCTCATTTAAGTCTGTGCAGTGTCACTTGAAGTCAACAAAGCAAGTGGGGAAGGTCAAGATAATGTTAAACTCTGAACAAAACCTGGCCCTGAAGAATTGAGGTGCAGTGCAATCTTCAAAATGCTGCAGTGCAAAAACAGTTTAACAAGATTTTTTAAAATTTTTAAGAATGTAAGAAAAAAGATATTTCAAATCTATGCCTAAAATATCATTTGGAAAATTTTATAAAGTTCACTCCATTATCAAAACCTTCTGACCTGTAGTTTTAAAAATATTTTGATTAATCTAAGAGGATTGTTACTCTTTTCTGGGTTTTGAGAGTTTTTTCAGAGTCCTTTCATAACATCTTGCTTTGAGATGCTTTTTACAATAAAGTCTCAAAAGGTAAGTATTTAATCAAGGGATTGTTCTTCTTGTCAACTCTCTGACAATATTTATTAAATATATTACTTTGTTTGAGCAGCAAAACAGAGATTTTCCCTAAGCTCCCTTGCATCTATAACCTTGCTTTAAAGGAATACAAACTCCTGCAGAGTTGGCTGGATAAGAAACAGGCACATTAATCAAACTGCCAAACCATTTTCAGTGTTATTGTTCCACACAGCACAATATCAAGTTGATATGAAAGATTTGCATTTATTAACATCCATTCACATCTTTTACATCCCCCCAGCACCCTGGAGTGCAGAACTGCAATACATTTACACAACTATGGCTTTCTTTTTTTAACTTTTACAGGTTTTAGTATCTGAGAAGTGAGAGATCCTGACTTGTGGTCACCCTGACCTTGTTTTGGAGGGGTAAATAGGGGATGGCCAAGAGAACCAGGACACACATGGCAGGGTCAGACACACCCTCAAAGTGCCATGGCACAGCTCTGCCACTTCCTCCAGCATTTCCAGAAAGTGCTGCAGAATTAAAGCTTAGCTTGGCTCAGTGTCAGGAGATGCTGCTGTGCTTATCTGGTCTTCAGAACAGCACTGGGCCTGACATGACTTTTTTTTCACACACAGAAAATTTCTGCAGCCTTTCAGAGGCTGAAACAAAACTTCAAGAGACCTAAAGGATTGCTTTGGTCTCCATGTCCTGTTTTAGGACAAATACCAAAAAAAAAAAAAAAAAAAAGAAAAAAAAAAAAAAAAAAAAAAAAAAAAAGAAAAAAAAAAAGAAAAAAAAAAAATATCCTGGTCCTAGAAGATAAGGAAAGACTGCCTAATTAGAGGGAATACAAAGTTTTACTGCTAGTAGCAGTTTCCAAGGAAAGCCTATCAAGAGGGGCCATTTGGAAAAAGGGAGACTTGGCTCCATTCTTGCAATAGTCCCCTTCACCTTTGCAGGATGCAGAAGTGACCTGTGCCAGTGTTTGTGCACTGCTTGGACCTGCCAGCACCTCCTGGGATCCTGCAGGGATGAGGAACCAGGTTCCTCTCACCCTCCCCAAAACTCAGGCAGGGGGAATGAGAGATGACAACAGAAAACTCAGTCAGGCATCTCCCAGGTGAAACTGGGGCTGCTCCAACACCCAAGATTTATTGTCCTTGTGAGGTTTGCATGGAAAAACTCACACTGCTGGGAGCTCCTGGAATCCAGAGAGGCAGGGGATGGGATCACTGTGGAAATTTCCCTGGTTTGGACAACAAAGGACTCAAGGCACTGCTGAATTTGGGCACAAGGTGAAGAGCATTTCTGAACCAAGACACTCCACACCTGGTGCACAACAAGATGCATCAGCCAAGGACTGAAGCAGAACCTCAGGCAGTAACACTGACATCAGAGTTCTGACAGACTGGCAAGACTCTTCTCTCTTGGTTTTCAGAATAACCAATCCTGTGGGATTGGAGCTGAGCATTGAATAGTTTAACAACCTTAAATGTGGAGACTATTTTTGCTCATTCTGCAAAAGTTGGCTGATGGGCACCATGGTAAAGTGAGTAAAAAATGCCAGGGAATCCCTTCCCACGGTGATTTGCACCATCAACAGCCATTAATTTCAATAAGAAATCATTTCACACCAAACAGTAGTTTGTGCTTCTGGTCTTAGATTGGGCAATTTGAAATTTTCCTCACTAGGTGTCAGAATAATTTGTTTTATATAAAAACCTAAAGTGGCAGGAGTGGAGATAGACTCGTTCACTACCTGAACACTGTTGGATTTTTTTATTTAAATTTCTGCACCAGCCTCCTTTCTGCAAAGCCATTTACAATTGACTAAAAATTTGCATACTCAGAAAAGCTATTAGTGAAAGCAATGTAATTTTTTCTTCTCCAGTGCCCTAGCAGAGTGCCTAATTCAGTGTTTTGAATAAATTGAACACTGGGTTGATTTATGAATCTAGAGAACATTTTTTCTTTTATTAATCAACTACCATTAAACTGAATTGTCTGCCAAAGAATTTAAATTAAAATGACAACAGTCCTATTTAAATTTTATCCCCACATAATCGTGTTGGGTTAAATAAATATTGCATTTTATGGGATGAGTTTTTGCAGTTAAAATGTCTAAAAGAGAGACAAGTAGTAAAGACTGATTATAATTCAGTGATTTTTGCTATGAATACTAGAGTCTTTTTATAGAAAAAAACCTCCTGGATGTACCTATAAATTGTTTTCCTTCCTGAAGAACAAAAGGAAAGAATTCTTACTGATGCCAGCAAGGTGAGATATCAAACTGCCACCTTCCCTGGGCCTTTTTTTGCCTACAATTTTGGATAATGATACAGGTGTAGTTAGAGACCTGCAGACCACTTTCCCTTAATAGCAGATTGAACTTTGAATATGTGTTTGAACATGGATGCTTGTGCTACCCTTAAATCAAAAATAAAGGGAGCTCTTTATGCCCCTTCCCCTGCATCATAACAGTTTTTTATTGGAAAAAGAATGTTCACACTGAAGCCATACAATTATTTCTTTTAGAATTGGCTCGTGAAGTTAAAGCTAAAATACTTCCCATGCAGTTGAATCCTTGAACAACTAATGATTATATTTGGGATTTTTGCCAGTTTTAGTTTCTGCAGGTACGTAAGGAATTCATATTTCCTGAGGAAATTGTGTTCTCTTAGTATAAACTATTAACTGTATGAACTGGTTTACATTTGATTCACATTTTTCAGCCTTTCTGTAAAACCTTGAGAGCAGAAACCTAAATAAACCTAAATATTAGGGCCGAGATAATAGGAAACAAAGTGGCCTCAATTTCATTGTAAGCAGACAACATCTGTTTGAGACTTGCTGATTGAAGGTTACAAAAGTGACTTGGCAGAGCAATTATTGGGTTGTTCTCTGAAATGTTACAAAGGCTCCTTAAGAGTGGGACTTCTCCATGGCATTTGCACAGCACTTGACAGAACACTGTATAAAAATAGTGCTGCTTTAAGCTGAGCAAGGGAGACAGGCTGATGTTCCAAACAACAGAAAAAAACCACAAAAGCAACATGGTGCACTACTTAAAATTCACATTACAGACTGAACATGGGGATGGAAAAACACAAGTCACCTAGAGAACAAGTCACATATCATTCATTTCATTCAAGTTACATTAATATATCTGTTTTCCACTCTTCCAAGGGAAGTTATTTCTAAGAATCAATATATTATTTCTCAGAAAATGCTGGAGGAGTAGGGTTTTTTTTTCTGTGCTTTGTGCTGCTCTGAAGACAATGAAGACTACAATTCAGGGGTTAAAAGGTAGACAAGGCTACCTCCAGCTTGGGTGCACAAGCCTTTATGAAACCACAGGGTAGATCAGCTAATCCACCTGAGAGTTATTTGGAATGAAATAAAGGTTTGGTGTGACTGGGCCAAACGACTCACATAAGAAAAACAGGCATGGTAAAAATTAAAATACAAATGGTGCCAGTCTTATTTCCCCCACAGTTAACTTGTGACCCAGGTGAGATGCTGATGGGAGAGAAAAAAATCCTTCTCTTATTCTCTCCTCTGAGATGAGACACCAAATTCTCTGTCCTTTAGCAGTGCAGAGCAGATCTCTACTGGATAATGCCTCCCATCCCCTGCCAAAACACAGCCAAGGGCTCATAAACCAGCATGTTTTCACTGCAAGATGTGCTAAGTCACACTGCCTGAAGCCTCACATCATCTCAGAACATCTTCTACAGCTTTTACTGCTGTCTTTCAAGGGTCATTTGACTTATGAATAATCAAATATTTCCTTCTGCTTCATCTGTCATCTGCCCCTGCCATGGTAACTATTTTATGGGTTATGACACCTCAGTTTTCTGCTGAGTGTTAATAAATAGCCTCGTGATTATTTTTTAATGGCTGCCATACAAGTCTACAACATAGGAGCAAAATGACACTTTAAGTGACACCTGATGTCACTAAGCACTTAATAAAGCCAAGTAGAGCCTGGTAGAGCCTGGCCAGTTCCCTCTTGGCATCCCCTCCTTCTGCTCTCTACAGCATCATGGGCAGAGCAATTTGTCACAGGGGTGTCTGTCAGAAAGAAGTTGGATTTTATCATTAGAAAATTCAGACTGTGATAGCCTTAACTGTTAAAGAGAAATCTTTGAATGTAATAAGGGTGTTTGAGGCATAAAAAGGTTACTAAATAAAGCCCTGCAGAAGTTTAAATTATTCTGGAAACTAAGTTAAACTCACTTAAAGCAGGAATCAAATCAACAAACCCGCCTGTGATGACACAGAGATGAGGAACTGCGAAGTTAATTCACATAACCATGTTTCTGTAGTGTGCAGCACTCTGCCTTTACACTGTAACCCCTCAGTTAATCCAGCAGCACATTTCAGGGAAAAGCCATGACCTCTACAAGCAATGAGCATTGGGTATCCAACGAGTTCCTGAAGGCAGCTCACCTCTGATAAACCCCAGAGCCTGGCCTCCACCTCCCCTGCCTGCTGCTGCTTATTTTCAGCCTCTCAAATCCAACCCACAGTTATCTGAAATCCACTTGGCAGCAGTGCTGAAATATTTGCTTTATTTCTTCTTCCCAGGCCACGTTGGAGAAGAATTTTCACACAACCTAGTGCTCCTTTCAGAGGGATTCCTCTGAGCACTTTTAAGAGCAGAGGAAAGGGTGGAAAGTTGTTTAAATACACCCTAAAAATGCAGGAGTGTGCACTTGTCCAGCAGGAATTCCCCACTCTCTGTATTTCCATCTGTGCAGAGAAGAGCTCTTACTTACTCCCTCTTCTCACAACTACTTCCCTTTATATAGTAAATTTCTACAAGTGTTGTCCTTAAAGCATCAGGATAACTTCCTGATCAGAAAGTTAAGACACTTGCCTATGGTCTAGTCACCTGAATTTTGGTTCCTTGCCAACTAAATATAATTATTGCTACAAACTTTAGACTGTGTGGTCTCTGTAGACTTTCAAGATCTGGCTGGATTAAGCTCCAAAGAGTTCTGACAGTCTTTTGAGCAGGAATTTGGACTGGAGTTCTTACGAGCTGCCTTTCACTCTGATTTATTCTAGGTTACAAGATCAGCAAAAGATTTAACTTTCAAGATGGGATTTATAGTTTATCAGGGCATTCCATGGGTTCTGTAAGCCTGGGTGTGATGCAGCTGAGCAAGGCACAAGCTCCAGGCTGTGAAGCAGAGCTGTGGATAAACACTTGTATTGCTCCAGCAATTCCCTGACTATCACCCTGGACACCTCACTCTGATATTTTGGAAAGTATAGTTAAAAGATTAACATATTCCAGGATGAATTAAAAGAAAAAAAAATTTAAAAATCCAGCAATTTGCTAAAACCCACTTCTACCTCTTTAAAATTTCATCTCTCCCATGTCCTCTGCTGAGGATGCTGAAGGACCATTCCCTCTATCAGTGGTTAATAAAATATAAATTTTTCCGTTTATTCCCCACACAATGTTGCAAACAGTACCAGGAAGAAAGGGTTACTAATTTCCTTGAACCCTGGACCTCTCCATGCTTTAGGGCCACACTGTACTCCTCATTTCTTTAATATGGGAAGTTTCTACTTGGACAAGAATTTTAAGAAATTAACTTGGCAATAATTTCTGATCTCTGCAGGAAAAGAATCCTCTATTTCCCAGAGCTGGATGTTCATGTTCATAATATTTTAGAGGAGCTTATTTGAGGGAAAGAGCAGTATCATAAGGAAAGATTTTCATATAATACTGCCTTTTCCAATTAAATATTGTGAATATCCCTCAGTCAAATGTCTTTTTTCAGTAACATACCCATGTAGGATGGTAGTGACTCTTAAACATCTAGTACTTCCTGAAATGGATGAAGAGAGACTGGAAGATAAGAAAAAATCATTTTCCTGCAGGTGAAATAATTTTACAGATGAAACATGACTGTGGTGATTTTATCCTATTTCTACTTTATGTTAGGCACAAGAAACAGAAATCTTCAGAATGAGCTACTCATCATTATTAACAATTTAAATCGGAGTTGAAAGGCTTTATCTTCAACAATTTATTCAAGAGTTTCATGGATTAACTGCTGAACTTTCCATGCTTTCTCACCACAGTATTAGACCTCCCAGTTAGGTAAAAGAATATTACTAGCAAAGAATTATCTCTTAGAGCCCAAGTGTTTTTGGTGAAACCATGAATTTTCAGCTCTCTAAAAACGTGATGTTCTTCCAGATAAATAAGGGACAGAGAAGTAAAACTCACAGAAACTGAAATGTGAGTTGTGTAACTCTACACAAATACACTAAAAGCAACAGGAGAAGAGAGCTGTTGTTGCACTGGAATTAAAAATAAAAAGAGAAAAATCTTAAGTGCATAGTCCTGAGACTTTCTTCCCAACTAAAAGCCCTTCACAAGTTGTTCTCAGAAGCGTGTATGAAGCATCCATCAGACACAACCAAAGGAGAAAAAATTTGTGATTTGTTTTTTTTTTCCAGGAAACAGATTTCAAATAATTATAGAGATATTGGAACAACTTAAGAAAATTAATTTTATGAGTCAGGAATTAAAAAGAAGCAGCAGGTCACTCTAGTGAAGGCAATATTAGTCCTAGGTTTTCACTGCTGTTTACTCACCTTCTTTTTCTGTCAAAGTTCATTACTGGCAAATATCAGTTAGGTGACAGCCACTGGAATTTTTATAGGCTGTATTCCACTTGGGGATAGGTATTTTTAACATCATGCTGATAGCACAGGGTTAAAATATTTCTAAAAGCATGGGAATTGTATACAATAGATTCAGGGGAGGTGGAAAGAAAGGTTGGGCCTGGATAAGCCTGGAAAGGGAACCAAAACTACATAGACTCTGGAAAGAAGGGTTAGGTTTTGTCTTTACTAAATCATGTACAGAAGAAACTGCACCTGCATAATCATCATATGATAAATGATGTGATTGTTAATTGTAATGATTGTTTGGTGGTAGAATAAGATTATTATCTTAAACAAGAATAATGAGAAATGATATTTGGGGGACTTGATGGAAACTACAAGGATTCATGCTTGGATAAGATCAATATATTCAATAGAATAATATGAGTTTAATAATTAATATATATATATTATATAATGAAAGGGTATAAAAACATGTCCATCCTGAATCCATGTTAGAGTCATATTTGGGTCTGTACCCTGTGCCCTTGATTCCCAGAGCTCTTCAATAAAAGCACCTGCAGATGATCATTCTGTAATTATGAATTTCAACACTAACACATGGCAAAGCAGGCGTTTGAAGGTTCTTGCATTCCTTTGCCTTGCTGGTGGTGAACTGCCCTGTGTACTGTGTTCCTCCATCAGCACCTCTCCACCACCACCAGAAGAAAGAAGTTGTTTTTCAATGTTCTTGGGCCCTTCAGTCTGGCCTGAGGCTAGAGAATATTTCTTCCAGTGTGTAAATAAATACTTGGAGTAAATACTCTAGGGATTGTTCCTAAATCTACAACCCTCATGTACTTTTTGACCTCTGTAAGTGTGGAGTGAGGACCCAAGCCCAGCTGGACAGTGAAACCCCAGCAGGCATCTTCCCTATGCACAGAACTATTTTCCTTTTCTGTGGACTCCAAGGCATGCTGCACTGTTCAAAATGAGAAAAAGAAACGTTAGAAAATATAGATTTTCTTAATTTACTGGAGCAGCCTGGCTTCACCACTCTAATCAAGATGCTGGGCATCATTTAAAGGCTTTAATTTAATTTCCTTCTTCCAATTAATAGAGAAAGAACTTGGAGTACTTATATATAGCAATTACACATTGAATTAATGACTGAGTAACAGGGAATGAGACATTTCCTTTAGTATAACAAACTGGAAAATTTGTAGGTTATGAAACCTTTAAATCCCCTTTCAGGCAGGCTACTGATGGCACAGAATATTATATAATATATGTGGACACAAATATTACTGCTTGCGGTGTAAGCCTCTCATACAGTGCAGCTGTTGAACAAACTGCAGCAGGCATTTGACTCCTTTTACCACCAAAGAAAGCATTTTATTGGCAGTGATTTATAATCCTAAATCTTCTCCCCTTTTTAAATGCAACACACCCCATTCCTTAAACCTCAGTTCCTAGCAAGGCCAAGTAATCCAGTGGTTTTGTCAAGAGAAATTGTAATAGACAGGAAGAGAGTGGTTCTGGTGGAGAAAAATATGCCAAACATTGTGTCCAAAATTGTTCACAACCAGGTGTTTCATATGGGAAGGAATCGGCAGCTTCAAAGGGAAGGTGCAAAATGAAGTTTGTGATAAATATTAGGAAACATTTGTTCTTGTTATTGTGTGTCCAACACTATTAGAAAATTTCTTAGAGGTGAGGCAGTGTGGCACTGACAGTGCAATGCAGGCTACAGATTGCATGTCAAAAGGTAGGTGTTTTAGTGCTTATGATTTTACTGTTTGGAAAAATTCATATTTGGTAAATAAATGAGTTTCCTAGATTTCATTGGAGCCATCTAACACAGAGCCTGTACAAAATCAGGTAGGCTGGTAGATAATATTTAGCAAACTGGTGAAAAACTTTGCCTTAGTGAGCAAGGAGATGGGATTTTTAAAATTATATCAATTTACTTAAACTCTGGAATTGAATGGCTTTGAAATTAAACAATCCAAATGCTTTGATTTACCATATGGACTAAATGACTCTCATAAGGGTGATGCTGTATAATAGTCAAGTAGCCACAGAGAGGGATGAAAGATGATTCATTTAAACAAAATTCAATGAAATAATCACTTTTTTTAGCAAACTAAGACTGTTTTTCTAGACTTTTGTCAGTATTTGAACAGCTTTGATCCACGTTCTCTGACGTGGGAAAATGCAATTCAGAGACACACCCAGAAGGGCTGTTTTTAACACTTATTGGATGTCTGAAGGATGGTCCTGCTTAAATGAGCCATTCTATACTATAATATATAATCTAATTATATAATACATAATATATAATATATATAGAATAGAATAGAATATGTAAGGCATAATGCATAATGTATAGAGTATATAATATATAACATATCATAGATGATATATAATATACCATATATTATACATTATATATATATGATATATATTATATACATGTATATGATATATATTATATGCATAAATTATACATTATTATACTATATATCATACATTATACATTATATATAATATAATATATAATATAATATATAATATATAATATATAATATAATATATTCAATTTATTAATATATAGTAATATATATTATATATTATATATTATATATTATGTATTATATATTATAGATTATAGATAATTATATTATAGATAATTATATAGTTAATATACTTATTATATATTTATAGATATATTTATAATATTAATATAATATATTTAACTATAATATAATTTATATTTAAATCATTTATCTACAGCATGCTGTACCTAAATGCCAGGCCCAAGAGGAGCTGCTGCCATGTGTGTACAGGAAAAAAGGCCACAGCATGTTTAGGTAATAAGATCATGTAGGCATTATTCAGCACACTAATCGAATCAGGGGACTCTGCATGGCTTGTAGCAGATGCACATCTCCTGCTAATATCTGTAAAAGCCTCATTTGTCTGATGAGAGAGCAATTCTGATGGAGGGAGCTGAAAGATAAACAACAAAAAGCTGAGTGCCATGTTTGTACCACGTATCTTCAGACACAGCCTGCTTGTTTTAACTCACCTGTTATGCAACAGAAAATACTCTCTGTATTAATGAATAAGATGCTGCCTTAAATTGATAATGTGACATTTGAGATCTGATTTATTTTTTTATTTTTCTATTCAGTGCATGCACATACAGAGGAAAGGAAAGGGTTTGAGTGTATGAAAAAGGTCACAGATGAGAGCAGCATACACTAAAGATGAGATCAAGGCTCTTAGCAGTTTTTAGGAATTTTATCTGCCTCAAAGTCTGAATGTTTGAGTAGACAACTCCTGTAAGAGGAATCCGCCTGCTGGAATGATGGTGGATATATGATGTAACCTGATTAACAAGATATACTAGGAGAAGAGAGTATCAGAAAGGCTCTAAGCTAGCAACTCTATACTAAAATGAGAAAAAGCCATTTGAAATACAAATCCCTTTGGAATTATTTTCCAGATCACCTTTAAAAAAATCTGCAAGATAGGGGGAAAAAAAAAATCTAAATATTCAGTAACATTTTTAAGGAATTGTAGAAGACTAGTCTAGAAAGATGGACAGTTCTTTTTTGAATCAGCTCTTTCTACATTAACAATAAAATCACATTTATCAGCAGCTGCCTAATAATCCACTCTAGTCTTTGGTTATCTGAACTTTCTTTAAGTGTCACATTCTCACAGCTAAGATGCATCTATGGGGATTTTTTTTCCTTTTTCTTGGATAAACAAGCCAGGAGACTTGAAGCTGTTCCTGATATTTAGACTTAGTAACTAAACAGAGAAATTGGAAGGGACAAACCTTCTCTTTAAAGGTACTCCAGCAAATTCTTGCAGCTGAGGCTTCCATTCCAGCACTTAAGGCCAAAAAAGCCAACACCACCAATTTGTTGTTATTTTTTCATGTAAGTGACAGCAATACTGGAAAACAACAAGAAAAAAATTGAGAATTAATTCAATTTCAATTGAAAAAGATGAAGAATTGTGCATCATTTTATCTGGGAAAGGAGAAACTGGGAAAGCAGACAATGAGAGATTTTCAAGCAGGAAGGAAATCAAGATTAGAAGAGTGCCTTTATGTTAGAAAGGTCACAAGCTTCAGACACTTTGTTTTCAGAACTTGTGCTTTCACATAACCACTAAAAGTTTAAGAGAAACACAATGAAATGATTCTTTTAGAAATTGGGAGTTTCTCCAAGCAGTCCCACTCAGTTACTTTGATTTTGCATTTGTTTTGGATAGAAACCAGGTACACAGAGAGCTGGTAAAGAGAGCTTCAGAAAACATTAGTGATTCACTGGATTTTTTTAAAACTTGTCTCTAAATGGGTTGAAGACAACTTTTTGCTGGGTCAGAAAAGTCACATTGTCCAGGTTAAACATGAGCATGGATGAGGTCAATAAAAACCATATTTACCAGAGTTTGTCCGGATTTAGTAGATTTTTCACTGGCAACACCCATCTTCTGCACCAATGGCAACATCAAAATGTCAATAAAACTGAGCTGAATCACCACGAGAGCTGATGTGACCACAGGCCAAGAGCTGGGGACAAAAGCTTTTCTGACACGACACTTGAAGTTGGTGTGTGAGCTCTGCAAACCTGGAGGAAATGGTGAAGTTTTGAATTTTGTACCTCACTCAGAATAATTTGACTTCACTGTTGCTCAGAGCAAAGGTAACCTTGAAGTTTTATGTAGCATATCAGCTAAAAAAAAATAAAAAATAAAAAATAAGCTGTCTTCAGAGCACTCAGAAAACTGCACTGGAAACAAAGAGATTTAATTTAAATGTTTTGAGCCCCATTGTGGAACAAGTGTTAGTGAAGCCAATGGTATGATGTTAGCAATTTATCCAGCCACCAAATCATCTCAGGTATCTGGAGCATCAAAAATAATGTGCCATGGATTGGAATTACTGCACTTAGGCATTTTTGTTGCTTCAATAATGGACTAAAATTATCTGCAGCTCCACAATTAAAACCTGGGCTTCAGAGGCTCTGTGAATGTTAGTGTATCTTCAAAGCACTTTACAGATCAATCCATTTCAGCATCACTCCAAAAGTGGAAAGAATTACCTTTATCTAATTGAGAAGCAAGCCGCAGCACAAAGACTCAGTGAGTCATCTGCCAGTTAAGTGCCTGGATACCAGGGAGATGATACAAGAACAGAGAACAGAGTGTCCAGAGCACATCACATCATCTGCAGCTGGTTTCCAGAACATTAATCTCATCTCCTTTCTATATTTAGTCCTCCATATACTTGTTCTGTAAACCATTTTCCATACCTGTGCTACACAGCTATTCAGCCACTTCCCAAAAATGCATTTTCCATCTGCTTCTCTTCTTTTCACTTTTCCTCCTCTATCCATTGTTTCACACTGCCAGTACCTGAAAGTTGCAACCATTTCCAGCTCCCTGCATCCCCTTGATACTTTCTTTTTTCAGGGAATCCAGGCTCCCAGCAGCTCTTTGGAAATCACAGTGCAAGTGGGCTGAACACTGAAAATGGGTCCTGCAATTCCTTTAATCCCAAAGAATGTAACTTTCCACTGATCCTACAAGGGCACAGTCTGAAGCCTCTTGTCTTCATCAGCTTATATCAAACACTTCAAACCTTTCCCATATATTAGCAATATTCAAAATGCTTTCTTTTGGGTAGCCAAGGAGCTGACATTTTCTAAGCACTCCTGCTAAAGTTACTGTTCATTTCAAATGACATTTTTCCTTAGCCACTGAAATTTACACCAATTATTTGCAACCACCAAATTTTGGAGTCACTCTGTTTAATGGCACAGGGTGATGCTAAATACCATCAAAATCAATGAGACCTTCACATGCAAACAACCATCAATATTTATTTCTGTTCTCAAGGATGCATCTCAGAGTCTAAATTTAGGCACACAAGGAGGACAAGGGACAAAGACAGAATCTTTCTGGGAAAACACAGACAATATCCAGTGTTTTCCACTGCTTTGCTAAGACTAATCTGCTTCAGCAACTTTAGCTGCCCCCTGCTCTACTCAGATCTAGCCAAGATTGTTGTGTTTAGGTTCAGGACAGTTTGGAAGAAAATCAGGCATTTTCCCAAGCCTTTTTCAGCCCATGGTCTGTAAAAGCCCTTTTGTTCTGGTGGATAATCAGATCTGCAGCTTCACATATTTCCTACATGAAATACAGATTAAACATAAATCAGCTGCTTTCCACAACCCATTTCTCTACCTGTTTAAATCCTATTAAAGCACCCTGACAGCCAGAGACTATCGGGAAAAATATATATTGAATGTTATTTTCTCCTCCTCAGTTCCTGGTCTGCAAAGTGCTGTGGTATCAGTAAGATCACAACAAACCTGTTGTTTAAAATTACTGTCTCCTTGTATCTTTTTTGAAGGGCTCTTCCTGCTGGATATCAAGTGCTGTAAAACTCTGCAAGACAATTTTTTTTTTTTTTCTGAAGACAAGGTGACGCTAAGGTTTAATGGGCTAAAATATTACTGTAACTCATGGTTTTATGTAGCAGCTATTATCTAAACCTTTGATAATAGTCTAAATCCCCTTCAAGCATATATTTTTAGTCCTGGTCAACTTCAGAAAAAACAGGTATATGAAATGTTTATTAACATTCCACAGGTGCTGTTCTTGTACACTTTTCCTAAGCCTCTGACCCAGCTTTGTCTGGAATGAGCCTACACTGACTTTGCTGTATCCTTGCCCTTAGGACAGTTCCTTGGATTTCAGTCAGATTATAATCCAGACAGAGGAACAGATCAAAAACTAGGCTAGTCCCCTGTGCTGTAGGATACCTCAGCAAAAGTTGGCACAACAACATAAATTTAGACCAAGTCATGGAGTCGAAGATCTCTGAAGTCATCCCATCCAGCCAGAAACATATTGTGGTAGCAGCATCATTCACTTGCCCCTGAAGTTTCTCTTCATCTTCAAATGATGGCAGCAAAAAAGTTCCATGTATTGGGAATAATTATAAACCCATTCAAAGACATGTATTGTACCACCATGAAAATGTCAAACATCCTCTGATTTTAAAACATTTCCCTGCAGATTTACATTTCATTGTGCTGCAGGAACTGCCATGGTTGTTGTGATGTTGTTGGGCAGATACTCCAGTGGTGCCATGATTCATAAATCAGGTTTTTGAGGCTACAAACAACACAAAGAAATACCCTTTACAACCTGCTCAGCACAGGAACAGGGAGTTATAGGAAAAATGACAAAGATAAGGGGAAGTGAAGTGGTTTGGGGAAGTGGTGGCTTCAGTATTGAAGTGTTTGATTGCACTACCTGCAGAAGGCAGGTCTGGGGTCCTCAGCCCTTGATAAGAAAAATCATCATCAAGCACAAGAAAGGATTCAATTCCAAAAGTCCTGATTAAGAATAGCATTTTTTCCCTGGCTAAAGTTGTTCTAGACCATTTCCTTTCAGAATGAACTAGCGTATTTTCTTATCAGCATGATAAAAGAAGATAGATTAATGCTGAAACAAAAAAATGGAAACGTATCTTCTAAACCATAGATACTTCTAAACCGTAAGTATTTTCTCATGGAGCTGAATTTCATGTCACCAAACACCCAACTTCTGCAGCATTAAAGCAATGGTGTCCCAACCTGTGTGTCTGGATTCCCCAGCAAGGGCACACAAACTCCTGCCCAAATGTCCCCAAGGAGGAGCAGGAGGAAGCACCGGTCCCAAAGCTGTCACAATTCAGTTTGCTCAGCTGATATGGCAGGAAGGCTGGGAGGAGGGAATTTGTTTTCATTGCTGCTGCTGCACCATTTCAACATTCTTTTAATTATTCTAGCATTTCACCTACTGAGGGCAAGGATTAGACAGACAGAAAGTGAAGGCTTTTCACAAGGAAGGAGATGTTGGACAGCAGCTTCAAACCAGCATTTGCTGAGTTTGATTTTACTCACTGGGTTCAATGTTGCCATTCTTGCAGCCCTCTGAGAGGTTCAGGAGAAGCCAGAGATTTTCAGCTGTTCAGCCCCACTGCTGCACTCCTCTTCTCCTCCTGTCTACCTCAGACAGAAGTCACCTCTTACCACAACCATCAACCTTGGCTCACAAACTGCTGTGATACCCCAATGGGGAATAAGGAGGTCCAGAGCAGACAATTTGGGATGCAGATTTCACATGTAGCCTGTCCTTCCCAGCCTCACAGAGCCCACATGATTAATGCTCCCCACATTTTTAATTGTCTGAAACTCAAAGCCTAAAGAAACTTCTACAATGGCCTTGCCTTTATACTCTGTTACACTCAGAAGACATAATGAGTCCATGCTATGAGCTATCTCACTAATGCAGCTGTCACAATAATGATTTTTCTTTTTTTCATCCTCACAGCCAGGTGGTTCAATCCTGAGTTGAAGAACCTGCTTGCAATTGATCCGGCCATCATCAATTCAGGGAGTAGTTCAGCTGAGAAGAAGAAGGATTTAACATTTGCACCCTAGATGTAGAAATGATCCTGGGTGCCTCAAGCAGCTCAATAAAACAATTTGCTCTTTCACAAGGTAATTTGGATCAAAAATAACGCTTTTGCCTTAAATATCCTTTGTGCAGGCAAAGGAGCGATTTAGACAGTAAATCATATCCAGACACGTCCCTGTACTGTGGGATGGAGAAGTTCTCAAAGCATGAAGTGGATCATTTCCATCAACAAAGACAAAGAGATGTTTAACAGAATAACTGACCCAGCTTGTACAATTCATGCAGAATATGAGTGTCACCTGATAAAAACAACTCCCTTCAGCACCTGGGGAGGTGCTGCTCTGGTTTGGATGAGGCACAACAGTGTGACAATGGCCAAGGTGCCCATTTCCCATCACCCACAGGGTGTCTGTTCTCCTCCTCAGCTGCCTGGCAGAAGGGGGTCACCTTCCTGCCTGACACCCTGCCAGAGCTCTGTGCAGACAAATATTGAATCTCTCAATCCCTCTGAGGGTGTTCAGCATCTCACAGAAAATGGCTCAAATTCAATAGTGAGACAGCACAGTCAAGTATGTATTGAAAAAGCAAAAAGGTTTTAATAAAAGAAGAAAATAATACAAAGAACAAAGGCAAAACACAGTTTAAAGACAGCTCCCACACACCTGCTACAACACCTCCAGAATGCACTGAGAAACCTTGTGCTCTTCCTTAAGTATTGGATGGTTTAGGTGGGTTTTTGGGCAAACAGCCCAATAGAGAATAACTACTTTTCTGAGGAACAGCTAAACAGACCTATCAATGGTTTTTGTCTTGACGCTGAGCCAATTACTGTCAGGAAAGCAAAAAAACTTCCAGTGCTCTTCCCTTAAAAGATTTTGGGATGAGTCTTGAACCTTTCCCTATATGGAGACACCAGCTTGGGTGGTTTACTACAACCAAGTATAAACTTCATTTGTCTATGCATTCCTTTTGTTAACTGAACACTGCTCCTCTGAGAGCTAAACCTATATAAGAACTCACATTTGGTATTATGAATATTCTCCTTTTACAAACTCTCACCTTTCAATTCAACATCTGTTTTGTCAGGGTGGAAATTTGTCACTTTGCACATCGATTTCCATTGTTTTCTGAAGAGTACAGCTTAAACTACAGCAGTTTCTTAAATATACATAAAATAATTGTGTGGATTGGAAATTTATTAAGGTAGAAATACAGTGGAAGTGGCAATTTACAAAGATTTTTTCTGAAAAGACAGAAGAATTTGATATCGTGCAGATGGCATGCTGACAGAAAAATCTAGATTAATTTGCCAGTCAGATTGAAAAAAAAATTAAATCTACATACCAGCAACTTTTCTGTATATGCCTTATAAGTTTTCTTTCTTGGCATGTATTAAAGCTTCCATGAAAAGCCACTAAAATAACAAACTGAGCCAATTTTATTTTAATGCAAATTCCAAAATTCTGTCAGAAGGCTTCTCTTTGGCAATAACCACTGGCTGGAGTATTACACATTAAATAATTGCTGACAAACCAAATGAAAATGGTTTGCCAGATATTTAAAAAATGAGCAATATTAGCACCTTTACTAAGAACAAAATGAGAGCTAAGTAATTTATACCTACAAGAAAGCCTATAAATAACATCACCTGTCAGCAAGTCAGTTGTCACCACTGATGGGGCTGAGAAACAAATAATAATGGGTTTCAAAGTGGCTGCCTGGTGATGGATTCATTCCAGGCTCTATGTACAGTCAGGAGAGCTGCAGCTCTGAGTGAGCATGTGAGAGAAAGGCTCCCCTGGATGCCATTTCTGTAACACAGTCCGAAATAAAGCCCTTCTCCATCCTCACCCCACCAAAAGTGAGGTGTTGTACATCCTCTGGAGTCACCTAAAGCTCCAGTCCAACTCAAAATCAGATTAAATCTCAAATCCAGGTTGAACAGAAACCATTTGGTGATCTGCCATCAGATTATCAATTCATATGGTTTTAATTTTCCTGACTACGAGCACTGTTTTCCCTTCTTCTGTTGTCTGAAAGGGTTTATATTTAGTGCACAACCCCTTTCTACACAGGAATTACAGGAGAGCTCCACGAAGATTTTCAAATCCAGAATTGCAGCCTGTCACTTTTTTCCTCACACAGCTCCTAGCCCAGTTGTGAATTTGTGGGGGTGGATGTGTGGGGGAGTTGCAGTCTTCTTTCTTTTTCTTCTTCTTGCTGATGGGAAATGATAGGCAGCAGAAAAAAAAAAAAAAAATCAGGTTTACAATGATAAGACAGAGAGAGAAAAGGCAGCTTTAATATCCACATCACCAGGGAGCACAGAAACAGAGGGTGACTGCTCCAAGGGTGAGCTTGGACATCCCAATGACATCACTCAGGGGTTGTGACCCCTGCTGTCTAAAATTCCATGCAATTTTAAAAACACCAGCATTGAAAGGTTTATTTTTTAAAACCAAGAAATGGGTCATCAGCTCACGGAGATTTTGGCAGTCGATCCAACCAGGAGCTCTGAAAGCAGAAGAGCTTCTCCCAAGCACTCCATAGGAAGGAACATTTTAATATGCTTCAAGAAAGGCTGCTTGTATTTAAGATAAATATGTAAGAGGCACTTTAAAAGATGCCTGTTTTTCAGGAATGTATCTAAGTTAGTGAATTTGCACTGAGAAACTTAGCTGTAACCTAGCTAGACCTAGAAACAGCTGAAAACCAGTTGATTTTCTCTGTATTAGTTATTAGTTAGACTGCTGGTGCCCAGGACAAAAAAAATCCATTTTCAACACCTGTCTCTGTACTCTGAAGTGCCAGGACCAGCTGAAGCCAACTGGCAAAACCACAATTTTCCAAGGCCAATCTGATCGTAAAAACCCAGATTTTCTGCTAGTGATTATGTACCCCCAAATAAATGTTTTTCAAGTGCAAACCTGTATTACTTCATAGGAGATAATTCTGAAAATAATGTCAACACTTCTAACAGCATAGATTGACTATATTATCTATAGACACAAGCAAACAACAGGTAGTTTCTTAGAATCCATTTTTTCTCTGACGAGAAAGAACATGGCTGGATTTAGTGAACTAACAACTAACTGAGAAAGCTCAGTCCATCACTAAAAGCTGGCTCTGATTTTCTGACCAATGTCTTATACATATTCTAGTATAGATAGAATTTACACCAGGCTTGAGAGAGCCAGGGATCCTTAGAAAAAAGTGTTTTAGCCTCTGCTCTGTACAGAAGTTGTCCCTTTACAAAAGTCCAGATGAATGAAATGAAATCTTAGCATTGCTTAAAAAAGGCTGATTATTCACTATTCTTCTTCAGTGAAAAGGCAGCAGAAATCCATTACTGTAAAGCTCCACTCATGTCCAGAATTGGGTCAATCATCCAGAAAATCACTTCTTCCTTAAAACAAGTCTCCACCAGAGCTGTTTTCAGGCTGAATCCTTATGAAGGAAGCACAGAATCCACCCTTCTGCGTCGAAAAGGATATATTCATTTGGTAGTAACTTAAGAATACCTGCCAAGAATAACTTTATCTCCCCTGGAAACAAACTGCAAACTTGCAGGAAATGCACCTTTAAATGGCAGCTGATAATAATGGTCTGATAGAGGTGCTGTGCTGGGAGTTGGGCCTTCAAGGTTCATTTGTGATTCTTCACAGGCCAGTTGGACTCTGCCCACAGTTATTCCATAGGAAACCTTAAAAATCCATCCTTCACGTGCCCTTTTGCCTTATCCCAGAGACATTTCAGGACTCCCTTTAAGGTTTTGCTATTTACTTTTATTATGATAGCTAAAAAAAAAAAAAAAAAAAAAAAAAAAAAAGTGGGAGACCTGGTCTTTCTGGACTAAAGCAATAGGAGATGAACCTTCTATTCATTTAAAGGTGATATTTCCAAAGTTTGTTTTCTGGCTTTGTGTGCTCAGAGGTGTGTGTGCAGACTGGAGTTCTCCCATTGCCTTGGAAACATTTTCACACTGATTTGAAGCATTCACCAAATGAAAATCCATATTCATAGTTAGTTGGACCTGACTTCAGCAGTTTATTTTATGACATGCAATAGGAATGGAGAAGGCACCACAAGTCTGTCAGGATGCAGTGTTAGTGCTGCTTTCATTAGAAGTTCAAACTATAAAATTGAAAGCCTTATTTCCAGCATGTGAAAACCCAGCATTTATTTAAAAGTCACTTTTAAAATACAGTCCCAACTTCCATTCCCAGCTATTGAATCACGAGAGGCTTCTTAAGAATATAAAGCAGGAAGTGATTAAGTTAAGTTAGAGCCAGTAGCTACAAGCTTTCCCTTAAACAAGCAGTGTGTATATATATATATATATATATACACATACATACATACATACATACATATACATATACATATGTATGTATATATATATATTTATATATATTTATATTTATATATATATATATAATATATATATATATATTATATATATTCCTTAGGGCTGTTCAAACATGCTATAGAAATGAATGAGACTGTTAATGGATGAAGAGCACAGTATGCACTTTTTATCCACATTGAACAAATCTATGACACAAAGATTTAAGGGAAATTTGAAGGCTACAAACAAAAGCCTGCAGCAAAGGAAAATCTTAGAGGGAACTTTTAATATCTCAATTATTTTCCTAATTTTTTCATAATAATCTTGCAATTTAGCTGAAGACTCCAAGCTGTCATTTCACTTCTGCTCCTTTCCACCAAAATTTTCCCCAACCTCTTGAATCATCCCTACATGCAATATTCTGCTTATAGTGGACAAAACTGTAGAGGAAAATGCTTGTTTTAAAACTAGATAATTGCAGTATTTTCTTTTCCAGACTCTGCTGTATTCTCCATTATTGTATGCATTGCACACCTTGTGATGGGGAGGTGTAGATCACATTGGCTGCTCTGGGAGAGCCAAGGGAAAAGATGGTGCTCAGCAGCTTTTCCCTCAAATCCACTCCTCTTCTTCCTGAACAGGCCTGACTTCTTCCAAATGTGTCACAGTCTCCTCTTTCAGGTTTTATATAAGTCAAATGTTCAATACACTCCTTTTCATGAAATAAACCAGCCTATGTTCCTGGGTACCTTGAGCATGCTCCTGAGAGAATCCAAAGGAGAGAGTTTTCAGAGGAGAGAGTTTGTTGCCAAACTGGCAGGAAGCTTTTTAGTTCCCCAACTAAAGTTTAGTGACACTTACTGAGTATTTATGATCTTTTATGTGACACAGAGTTCGGGGATGCTTTCAGAGCCTGAATCACCAGCTGGGCTGTTGTACCTGACAGCTGGAGGACAGATGTGCAGAGAGAGGCTGGCAAGCCACAGCTGGATTTGACACCCCTCGGATTAATCACTGATGGGACTGCACACTGCCACAGGTGAGCAAGCTGTGTGCTGGCAGGAGTGGCAGGAAGCCAGAGGTTTGGGGTCCTTAATTTCTGATTTTCAAAGTTGCAATACCAATCCTTAACTCCCTCTCACATAATTTCTACAAGAGCACTGTGTAAGTCACTACAATATCCACATCACACTCTTCCCTGACAACAGTGATTTTATAATTTCTCCTGATTTAAACAAAACCAAGCCCCTGTCATTGCTACTTGCCAAATTTGTTAGGCATCCTCATCAAAAAGGCTGTGAATCACTCTAGGTAATTTAGATCCCATGTCCTACTTCATAAAGGGAAGTTCTTCAACTTGAAATTTAACATGTATCTCTGCAAATCAAAAGAGATTCTAAAGAAGATAATTACATGCACAGAATGAGGAAACAAAAAAGCTACAATTATATATTCAGCTACAGCTCTTGTTACAATTGTTATTCCATGTGATCTCTCAGAAAACACCACCCCATTCTCCACTTCCAAGCAGGTTGCAGTGAGAGCCTCTCTGAAGTCTCTTCCTTTCCCCTCCTCTATCAAGCCAAGGTTCATGGGACAAAGTTTCTTCCCCCAGAAGTACATAAGTGATGTTCCTGATATGCCACAAGAGGTTAGTTCTGTCTGAAAAAGAGGTGAAACCTCTCCAAGCCACAATTTTTCAGCCATGTAGGGTTTGGGTGACTTTGCCTTACTCTCTGTTATAAATGCATATTATAAATTATAAATTTTCACAAATATTAAAATGAATACTATGTGTATAATTGTACTGTATTATGTGTTATTAATAGAGTTTAGAAAAGTGATGAATGTATTTTCTAATTGTGACATAGTGTTAATAGTAAAAAGACTAGGTTTTTTTTTCTCTCTGTAATATCTAAACTGACCAAACCAGAAGATACAGAGAGAGATCCTTCTACATTCCTAAAATTGGTAAGATTGAGACAGAGGTGAAACAAAGGCTACAAGAGAGAGTTCATTGACCTTCTGGCATCAGAAAAACTACCAGGCACCAACCAGGACTTTTATCTAAAAAAATGCTAATTTAGTACAATGGGGCAAGTTTCAAAGGAAGGGGGGGCAAAAACAAAAAAACACATCTGGACTCAAAAGAATATATGGAAAGATGCATATGTAAAGGTTAATCCTTAAAAACAAGGATTTTGAAGGAATGAGCATGCTTTTCTGGTGAGGCACCCTTGGCTGAGATACTTATGCTTTTCTGTCTCCTAAATAGTCTATTTTTATTTTTTAATTAAACTTATACATTTTTCTAAGAGAGTGAAACTCGTTTTTCACACTCTCTATACGTAGCATCCATGTCAGGTCTCCATCTGACTTTCAGCAAGTCATTAATGCCAAAAACTTAAATATATTCTTAATTTGCATTTCTGCTTCTGCATGTCCAAGTTTATGGCCTGAAGACACTTTGATAGGGGAAGGTTTGGACTCTGAAATGCTCTCACACATCAAACTTCCAAACAGAACTTCCTCATTCCTTGTGTTTTTATCCATGAAGCATCCCAAAAGCTACAGTCTCTTGTTCTACCAGTGTCCCCACCTTTCTGCTTTAGAGATCAATTCCTCCCTGTCTTGTTACACACGTCCTATTTAGCTACTACTCCCTTTCTGTTAGGCCCCTGTGGCAGTAAATCTTACATATTTCCTATCAAACAGAGATAAAATACTTATATTTTTTTATAAATTTAGTGGAGTCAGACACTTTTCTTGCTTTCTTTCATTTAAGAGATTGGTGGGAGAAGGTGTTTTGTTTTTTCCAATACAAATATCCTGGAGGTATAAAGCAGTAGAAACATCCTCTGCTCACCACTGCTGACAATGAGACAATTGACAAATCAGGCAGTTTTACCTGCACCTTCTATTCAGAGGGCTGAAAAGAGCTTTGGATTGTGAAGGGAACTAATTGCTGAAATTAGCATAAAGCAGACCTTGAGCTGGACTATTTAGGACTGTGGCAGGACAAGGTGTTCTTTGTTTTCACAATTTTTCTGGTGGGGAGGAGGGTGGATAATTGCAGTGTGCTGGAGCAGTGTTCATACACAGCAGGGATCCTTTCAGCCAAAGCTGCCAAAACAACAGAGGCAGGGTGCTGAGCTTTCCCCACCTGCAAGGACTTTGGAGAGACATTTTTAGAGCTTTTCCTTGGTGCATGGAGAGGGGAAGGTAGGCAGAGGAGTCCAAATAATTTGTTTTCCTTCTAATTCTGCTTCCTTCTAATTTCCTTCTAATTCTGCATGGGCATCGAGGCTTTTAGCTGCTGCATTTGGAGATAAAGGCTTGCCCATCCTCTTTCTCATTTTCAACCTGCGAGGGAAATTTTAAGGGGGAAGAAAATAAATCATCATTTCCCAAGCTTCTCTTTGTCTAAGGGAGGAGAAGGAAATATTTTCCTTTCAGGGCAGCTCTAACTTGCAGAAGCTAAGAAAGCAGAGGCAAAACTAAGTACAGGCGAATGAAAAGAATATGGATAGGTTGTGGTACAAAATTTGCTAACATTTCTGGTATCTACTGATTGCCCAAAAACTCAGTGTTGCAATATCCACCTACAAACCCTCCTCCTGTAACCCCAGAGATAGGAATGAAATCAGCTGGCCTGAAGCACAGCAGTGACAGGAAGCAAAATCAAATCACTTCCACATCTGGAGCCTTGTTAGGAGAGCAAGGTACTAAAATATTTCCTTATTTTCTGTAAAAAAGGCCATGCATGCAGGTGAATTGCTCGTAGCCAAATCATCTGAGTCAGAGTGAGCTGCTAGAACTGCAGTTCCTCAGTGGAAAGAGGAAGGGCAACTATTTGGAGCTGAGACTTGGTGGCCCTTGTTGTTTGTTTTACATCTGACCCAAAGGGTCACATAATAAGCCTCTAGCAGGATGAAACAAGATGACAAGTGTTAAGACAAAAAATAATAATTTTCAGGGAACAGCTCTGAACACAACAGAGGAAAACTGATGCCCATAACCCCTTGCTCTCTTACTACAGAATAAACAGACACAAAACTCAAAAAAAGAGAGTTTTTCTCACAATAGTTTGTGTCTGCCCAAGTCTCCAAGAGAGTTGACAGACATGGGCTCACAAATGGTGCTGTGCAGGGCCAGGAGCTGGGCTCAGTGATCCTTGATCCCTTCCAGCTCTGCTTATTCTGTGACCTCTTTCCTGTGGCTGCAGTTTGGTAAATACACCTTCAAGGGCAATAATTTTTCTTATTTAATCTGAGGCATGTACCTCAGGCTGCTCAGGACGAGTGCACTGTGTTTATTTGTATGAATACATGGACCCTTTTCCTTCTCAGGAGTCTGTTTCCATTTTTTGCTTTAGAGGATTCCCAGGAAATGCACGAAAGCTGAGCACAGTGTTCAGCCATCGTAGCAAGGAGACATATGGAGAGAAGGAGTGTTACTTCAGAAGCTGCTTTTTTAACCAGGCAAATGTGCCAGCTGCTTTTAAACCCTTCACAGGATTTCAGTGCTGCAAATAATCTCGAGATGCAGCTCTTAAAGGGAGTGTAAGCAGGTGGTCAAAGTTCAGGAAAAACTCCACTTGATGCATGTATCATCTGCTTATTTCCATTGATGTGAATATTACAGCATGCCCAGTATTATAAATAATTGAAAGTGCAACACATTTATAGTTCTTCAGTGGTTGGGCTCTTGAAGGGTTTATGAATTAGGTTTGAATTACTCAAAAGAGAACAAATTTATACTATTTAGAGGAGTTCTGACAGAGAGCTTTTAGAAACAGCGTTCTGCAGAGTGAGAAATTTCCACATAACAGATGACATTATCACCTAATGTGCCTCTGCAAGGCACTTGGCTGAGGGATAGGGATATAAATAAAATGGGAACTGGGCACAGATAAATACAAAATCTGCTAGCACAGACAAGCTAAGGCTATGGACTAGTGAGAAAAAAAAAAAAAACCCCCACAAACAAAACAAAAAAAAAAAAAAAACCAAAAAAAAACCCACAAAAAACCTAAAAACAAACAAACAAACAAACAAAAAAAATTCAGAGCCCAGAGTTCACCTTCACAGGTACAGGAACCATTTGTGGTACATCAGAACTAGAGCCACACAAACTCCCCCTTCAGCTTTCTGGGAAACAGAAAAGCATATAAAACCTCAGAAAGGGGATAAAACAATCCAGAAAACTTTGAAATTATTCAGGTAGAAAATCATAAAAAAATTTTCCAAATGCATTGATGTAGCCGTGTCCAAATATCCTTTTGAGAAAATGAGATCTAAAGATGATTGTGACAATCACACAAAGTTTCTATTTAGACAGAACAAAGATAGTTTGCACGAAAAGATCTTTAAACTCTAATTAAAAGAAAGCAGCTTCAGAAAAAAAATATTCAGATTACCAGATTGCAACTCATTAAAAACCATCCTTGTCACTTCCCATAATAAAGCTTCCTTGGACCACACCAGACTTAAAGGAATCTTAATGAATTTTCTACTGCAGTAATTTGTAGGAACAAGCTCCTACATTACAAGCTACATATTTTTATAAATTATAATTGAGTTTCAGGGCTTTTTTCAGCTTTAATATGTGTCATAAAACCATTTGGTTAACAGTATTTTGAAATTTTATGACATGCTGGGACAAAATGGACCCAGACACTGAGAGCATTTTCCATACAGCCAGGAGTAAAATTCAGCATTCCTGCCTTTTACATTTGGGTTTAATTCATGCTCCTCAGCAGCAGGCACATGTACATGAGTCAACAAAATTTAACCTTACAGAAATTTAAGCCATTGAAAGACAGCCTTACTTAAACCAGCAAAAGGTCAAAGGATTTTGAAAAAATAAAATTAAAAAAAATATATATAAAATACTTGCATATGACTGGGAGAAGAGATTTAGAAATGGCTGCATGGGTTAGGACTTGGTACCCATTTGAGACATTTAGGATGTGTTTTGTATTTTAAGAAGATGGGAAATGGTGGGTCCTGCATGGGCTGGGTTGTGCATCATACTTGTAACCATCTGTCACAGAAAAAGTGCATGCACTTAGTCCAAAATGTGGAAAGTCTGGAAGAAAACTGAAAAACATTAGTTTTCCTCAGAAAGAGATCAATGGTTTTGGTTGAAACATTCTTGCTCCTCATCCTTTCCTTCCCCTGCACATAAACTTAGTCCAGGCTGGTAATTTTGGCACAGTCAAAATGTTTGAAGCTTTTGAGCAACTGGAAACAATATGTTATTAACTTAACTTAATATGTTATTATTAACAACATGTTATTAACTTAAACTCTTAGTCCCACCTGTGTCAAAAGCATTTCACTTGTGCTCCAACAGAACAATGAGCTCCCCACACACAGTGGCTGCTTCTGTTTGAGCTTCTTTTCATAAATATGTGAAATATGCACCTAGAGATGTTCTCTCTCAGTGCACCACAGAGAGGCAGTTTCAGATTGTAAAGAAGAGGAACAGAAGCTGAGTGAGCTCCTATTTCTCTTGACTTCTAATTCTGTATATTTCTGGTAACTTGGGCAGCTTTATTGTCACTGAAATGAGATGTACACTGGGTTAATGAAAAGAGCACTCCTGGGCTCTGCTGTAAGCACTTTCATTCCTATATTCTCACAGAGAAGAATAAAATACTTGTGGGATTTTTTTGTTGTTATTGTTTATTTATATTATTAATAATAAAGATATTTTTTTCCCCTAAAATCCCACAGATTTGTATATACAACCTGGATCACTGTACAGCTGTGTCTCTTGACATGAAGCACACCTATGACCACAGTGTCTGAAAACCTTGAGCTTTTTAAAATTAAGCACAGATGCTTATCTTGTTTAGCCTACTGCTGCATAAAGTCAGGGGTACCAGGTTTCTTCATATATTCTTTGCTTTTTCTGTTTTTTTTTTTTTTTTTTTTTTTTTTTTTTTTTTTTTTTTTTTTTTTTGGTTTTTTTTTTTTTTTTTTTTTTAATTTCATGTTCAGCTGCACAGTTATTCTTTAAGGCATTGAGTCAAGAGATGAAAAAATCTCATTTTTTTCTTGAAAAGAGAAAAAAAAAAATGTATTGAAAGAGAAGCCTATCAGGAATGGTGTTTTTTCCATGCTCCCTGAAACCTGGGATCTTACTTTATTAAAGGTACAAGCAGCAAGATCCAGAGAAGAGATAATTAATCCTTTACATTTTTGGTGAAGGTGATAAACAAAATGAAAGGGAACAATTAATTTCACAACCAAACTCTGAGACATCATGTCCAATATGGGTTATAAACTGACTGTTAATGAAATATAAAACAGCATTTGTGTCACCACCCTGTTTAAGATGTATCTGTGAGCAGAACCTCTGCTGCAGATTACTTCCATTATGACTTCTTTAATTTGGAATGCCATTTGACCAAAATTAATTTTTCAGCTGAGGCAAACAGCTTTTCAAAGATGGGTGATTGCCCTTAGAAATAACACCATCAACAATAAAACATGACTCCAGTACAGACCTACCTGACTTGTTGATTATAAATTACAAAAAAAAAAAAGTATTTGCCATTTGCATGGCTTTCTCTTAAGTGTAATTAAAAATAATCAGGAAATTGGTGCTTCATATCTGTTGTTCTCATCACTTCATTTCCTCACTGTGTGGTGCACAGTCATCATTTGGAGTGTGGCACTATTTTTAATGGGGCAAAGTGTAAACATCCCATCAAAGCTTCTGCCACAGATTCTCTAAGGAAATAAAAATGACAAAAAGAACTTCCTGAGCTACAGGACAGCTCTTATTTCATAACATTGCCAGAAAAAGGTTATAACATCATAAAACATGCAGCCATTCCTCCTTGGAAGTAATTTCTGTGATTATTCATTACCAGAAGACAGGTCAGAGACAACTACCAAAGTTCCCAGAGTCTTGGAGAACATGACTGAGAGAACCTTAATAAAATAACAAGAGAGGAGGGTGGAAAATCCAAGTCTGTTCTTCCTAGAAGGGTGAGATATACCAAATCTAGCACTGGGCTAAAGTCCAATATTTAGATTTTTTATGAGCTTACCAAATTGGTCAAAATGGAATCAGAGGAGCAGGAAATGATCTAGAACTTAAATAGCTGAAGTTCTTGGGAAATTTCATCAACATCTGAAGCCATTTTTTGAGAAATACTAATTAAATTGCCATGCCTTGTCCTGGGGAGGGATATAATTTGACTTTTCTCCAAATGTATTTCCAAAGTTTACATTGACTATTTTGGTTCTTTGCTCGGAAATCTGTTACTCCACAGTCAACAACAGAAAATTGGTGCTTTGGCTGCTACTCACAGTTAAGTGCATCCAAGACTTGTTACTGAGTTGCAGAAAGAATTTGATAAATTATTCTTGCAGAAAAAGACAAACTTGATGAATTTATTTCTGACTTTCTATTCTTCTTAGTTCCATCCAATCTAGTGTAATCAAAATACGTAGCAGGAGTGATGCCTTGCTTTCATATGGCACATTTGTCTTTCAAAGCCACAGCAAAAAAAAAAAAAAAAAAAAAAAAAAAAAAAAAAAAAAAAAAAATATATATATATATATATATATATATATATATATATATATATATGAAGCAAAAATTTAAACTTTTCCACCATGGTCACAGTGGGGATCACTGGCAGGCTGAGGAAAAGGATTTCTGAGCCTCAGAGCATCACACATTTTGGAGGACAGATGGAAGTCATCAGTTCAAAAGAAAATATCAATCACTCAGTGCTTGAAGAGGAACTCCCAGCAGTTTCCCATGTAGATTTGTTAAATCTCCCAGACTTTACATTACGAGATACTTTCATTCACTTTTTTACTTTCTCCAGTATATTAATACATGTCTAGTCTCAAAGAAATTAGTGATGGTGAAAGGTAAAGTTCATTAAGGTCATAAAATTTGCCAGAACTAGGCATAAACACAGTGTTAAAGTAATATTTTACAAACAAAGCAAAAAGTACGATTCCCTTCAGATTTGTTTTTCATATACCTGGATTAATACCTCAACTTCTCTGCCACCCCCTGGGAAAATCTCGCAGATTTCAGACTTATTTGAAAGCCTTTGTCTGGGACAATTTGAGGATTTAAGCAAAGTAAAAGAGAGTCTAAATTTAAAACAAAAAAGTGTCTAATATAGTTTAGGAGCTACTACAAGTAATATAAAAAGGTGTATTGGATTTGCATGGCCTGGTTTGGGAAATCCAGTTCACAGAGAGCTGGTGCTCCTGAGATGGACCCACATCAGGGAATTTAATGGAAAACTCACTCCCATGGGAGGGACCCTGTAACCCTGGTTCCAGGCCTGAGGTGTTTTGGTTTTCTGAAATTCTTTTCCCAGGGAATTTTCTGTAAACAAGAGACATGCTTTTGTAACTGTAAACTTTGTTATTCATTCCTTTTCCTAGGAGGGTCTTCTTCTTGATGTCCCTCTGGTCTGACCAATGTGAGTGAAGAGGTTTGTCTTTGTTTCACCAATCAAATTGGTCTGTGTAAAATAGTATAAAAAGGAAACACATCCCAAAAATAAAGGAGTCATTTTCAGCCTTCTGATTCTCAGAGTCTGTGTCATGGTGTAAAACAGTGTCACTTTCATGTTTCATTGGTTCCATCCATGGAAGTTTGAATGATTTATTGTGTCATAATCCTGCAGTTCTATTCACAACATAGATTCCACTTCTTTTTACAAATGGCTGCTTTTATTCTCAAGTTTGTTTATTCTTGTAAAACGTCGCCCATGCCAATAAACAACAGGCTGCTGTAAATAAATACAACTGATCTTGTGGGGCCTCCTGCAGCACACCAATGAATATTGAATTTCACACCTCTGATCCTTTGGAGTGCTTTAGGATGACAGGCACACATTTACAGAAGAGGCTCTTGTAGACAATTAGCTTCATCTGGGCAGTGTTTCCAGATAACTTGACTGCTTGGAAAGGTCCCAGTTAAGGCTGAGTGTCAAAAGCAGGGACGGGCACTTGCAGTTCTTCACCCTGTCAGCAATCGATTTTTCTATTTTGTGTGGATGGATTCAAGGACAAATACAACAGAGTAATAAACTAAAGGACAAGATGACACTTGACTGTGTGTTTATACTTCACAGGCATCCTTACATTTGTAAAATCGGATTAATCTCAGCTCCTCTTGTGGCAGCAGTTTAAGCATCTTGTTTAGGAGAATTCCTATTCTGTCTTTGGTTTAGTGCTGCATTTCACACCAGTTTCAGTAGTACTACAGCAAATCAAAACTGTATGATAGAATTACCAGGGCTTACATTCTCCTAGAAGCAGTGCACACAGTGGTGTACACCAACAAAATATTGCTCGCTTTGGGGGATTTAATCCTCAGTGGCACCTGGGAAAGGAAAAATCAAGTTGTGCATGTAGGAATAGGAAGGAAGAATCCCAGATTCTTGTTAATATGGGAGGCAACTTATTCAGAGTGATAGTTTTGACTTTCTCTGTAGATTGAGCAATTCAGTCTGAGTTACCCTAAAGTAATCCAAATTTTCTTTTAGAAGCAGAACCACCAGGAATAAAATAAGTGTTTTAAACTCAGCCTCTTTGTCCTCCTGCCTGTCCAGTCCTCCTCTCAACACAGTCATTCACTCCTTCAAAATGGTGATGGAGGTGACTAAAAAGATAAGGCGCACAAAACGAGAAAAAAAAAAAAAAAAAAAAAAAAAAAAAAAAAAAAAAAAGGCAATAAATGAATAAAAATAAGGAGCTGAAAGCAAGGAGAGAACTGTATAGTGTCATTCTGAAGAGCTGCCAGGAATAAAAGGATATAGGAATAAAAGATTCTCAGCAGCTGAGAAGAGAGGCATGAAGGAATAACAAAATACTCATTTTCATTTTTAGTCACATTTGCTAGATGCTTATGAAAGTGATCTTGTAACAAACAAAAAAGGTGCTTTGAAGTGGAATTCCACATAAAAAAAGATGGCAAAGATTGACATACTTAGATACTGCTCCCCTTTTTGTCTTTGCTAATTGGCATATTGCACAGGGCTGAAGCTAATTTGGGTTCCAGCAGTACCAGCATTGATCTAACAGCATTTGTTCTTAAACTTTTTATAACTCTACAGGGGAATCAAAAAGTTCTGCATGCGTCTTGTTTTCTCTGACTTTGGAAAACAGTACAGAACCAATAATGAAACCAGGAGGCAGCTGGGACCAAGCTGAAGATTCAAGATTTTAAGGCTGATACAGCATCCTGGAATTGGGGGAAGTAGTGCATCCCTGAACACAGCCAGTCATGGGGTGACATAGGTTTGGGATCAGTTTATCCCTGATTTGTACCAACACAGATTTTTTCTTACTCTACGAGTCTGAAAACCTGATGTCAGAAGAGGTGAATGTCACAAAACCAGAGAAGGATTTAATTCTTGACTGAAGTTTATTCGTGCTCCTTTCAGCTCTACTTGGATAAAGTCGTGTCAGTTTTCTATCAAACATTAGTTTCAATGGGTAACTGGAGATCTAAAGAAGACAAAAAAAAGTGCCTGGATGTTTTATGGAGTTTGAACTTGTGAATGCATCGAACATTTTGTAACCCAGACATCACAGTGTGAGAGAGTCCCATAAACACAGCTGTTTCTTTGGGAAAATCATTAGGAGCAGCTGGAAGTACGAGAGATTGAAGAAGCCAGGGGAAAAGCGTGCTCTGGCAAACAAGAAAATGATCTTTAACATTTTCTATAAGCACATCATCTCATTAAGTTCTTTTAAAATAGATACACACAGACGCTTCCCATCCATGCGAAGCCTCCACAGAAATCTTTTTTGTGTAATTATGCCTGAACACATTTTTCTTAGCATGTATTCAATTATGTGTAATACCTTCTATAACACAGCAGAGAAATAATAGACAATAAATGACTTGGGTAGTTTCAGTGGCAGCCATTGAGCTGTCATTCAATTTGAGTGTCCCTCAACTGGAAATAGGCACAAGAGGAAGGATCCTTTTCTAAGTGTGGTACATATTGTACTTTTTAATTTAATTTTTGAATGAGGTAAAACCTTTTTTATGAAAGAAATTGTGAGGATTTGGGTAAAATATGAATATTTTGGAGACAAGCTTTGCTATGAGATGTTGAGATTATTTGAAAAGCCTTAAGCTCAGGATTTTGTCACATGGCCTGGTTGATTTAACAGCACACACAATGGGATAGCAATGGTTATCATATCTTCCCTTCTGAAGATAAGAGTCAGAGAAATCCTATGAAGCTATTGAGCCTTTGCTTTTGTAATGTTAATTTCCCTGAGCAGAAAAGGTTTATAACAGTGGAATAAACCTGGAGTAAAATACAGAGATAAAGTCAAACATCACGAGAGAAGAGACTGGGAGGTGAGGAAATGTCTGGGGGATGGTTAAAGTGGTCTGCATGGAGATCATATATTAACCCAACTCAGATTTTCTGGCTTTTTATGGATCTCTCTGGGCAAGGAAGCAGCTTTATATTCTTTCAGAGATGAGATTTTGCTGATAATTAATTCTCTGACCTCGTTCACATAGCTCTTGTCTTCTTCAGGTGGGATCATTATTATTGTTCTTTAAGTACATTAACAATTTGCTTGGCCTGAGATGACACACACTGTTCTGTGCAGCTTGAAATTTGAATAGGTAGACTACATAAATCATGTACAAAGTGCAAGAAAATACCTGCCCTGGGGGAGGCCAGAATCCAGAGGTAAAGTGACCTTAGCCAGGCTCAACACCAGAATTAAATTTATGGAGAGGAGAGGAGAGATCACCCAACTGTATTACAAAGGTTTCCTTTGAAAACAGACCCCATTCACACTGAGAACAACCATTCTAAATTCAGAAATAGAGCTGTCAGATGTCATTGGACTAAATGATGGCCAGAAGCAGATTCTAGCATCAAGTGGATGTAGGATTCTGCTGAGACACCTGAGGGTGACACTTCACCTGCCTGTTTTGTGCAGCTCCATGGTATTCCACTATTGCATTTTCCTCATGTGGAACAGACCTGCCCACACATCTGGGAGCTTCCACCTCAATGCTCTCAGGTGTTCAGCCTGTTCTCTCTTCCATCTTTCCTTCCTCCATTAGGTCCTGATGGCTTTTATTCCATCTTGTACGTGTCTGGCAGGTTTTATGGGACGTGCTGCACCTTATCCTGTGTCCTATCTCAAAGCAAGCACATCCATTTTGAATTAGGCATTATCCAACTAAAACCCACCCCGGCAGCTTTGCTCCGAAGTAATCAGAAGAAGGGAAAGCAGCTGACAAAAATGAAAACCGCGGTATGTTCCCTGGAATGAGTAGATGGGGAACAGATGTCATTGCTGAAAATGAGAGGTTAACCTGACATAAATAACCAGAGGAAAGCAGTGGGGAGCCCAATCAAGGCTGAATCAATGCTCTGATCTTGCACAGTCGGACAAATTCTTCTTGCTATTTATGGCTTCATCTCTCCTTTGCTCCCTGGGATTGCAGGTGGCAATTGTGGGAGAAATTATCAGCCTTCATTTTTCCCCTTTTTATCATTGTCCAGCTTGTGAAACCTGCTGGAAGTTGATGCTGGATGAGGTGATATAGTTAATCAGCTGAACAGAATGTCAACAGCTGCACAACTTGGGTTTTGCATTATTTTGACATGTATATTCCCTATTCACTCCTAAAAAGGGCAAAAGGCATTTACACTCATTTTAGAGGACAAGACTAGTATCATCCAGAAACTCTATTCTGGCTGTTTAATAGATCACTTCCTTGTGATTTCACTGCCATGTAAAAATGAGAAAACTGAATGCAGGCAAAGCTTTTATTTCTCTTTGTATGTTAGTACTTGTGATGCAAAAATTCCATATACATATTCACATCAAAACTCAAATAGAGCTAAAAAATCAATTTTATGAGACCATCTAGTCCACCTTCCCACAAATGGGAGCACAGACAAGGCCTTGCCTGACTCTATAAATAGAAAAGCTAAGCAAAGCACAAATGACAAGTTTTACCAAAAGCAAAAAAAGCCTTTTAGCATATCAGGCTAGAGAACAAAGTGTTCCTTCAATCCTGTTTGGAGACAATGAATTCAAACATCATCCTCAAGGCACCTTTTTCCTCTCCTAGAAAGTATCTGTATGATGTTTTCCAGATCAGCCTCACTGACCCTCAGGGAAAATTCCTGGGATTCATTCATGATTTCCAAGCCTGCCAATGCTTTCCCTGAACACACAGACACAGGCTCTGCACATACTTTACAAGAAGGAGTGCACAGACAGAGTGTCACTGCATCATCTCCTGGGGGAAAAAACACCTTTACAGAGTGGGACATTTATCACTAACCAGCAATAACTCAATTTTTTCCCCTGAATATGTCTACATTCTTAGCAGAAATATACCTTTTAAGAGATAGAGCACTTGTGTGCTGCTTTCAGAGAACAGCAGTGAGCAGCAAAAAAGGTAAAAATTATAATGCAAAAACCTGAATATGCTTTCAGTCTTCAGAACTGTTTTAGTTTCGGTTCTGAAAGCACACAGGTAAGTAAAGCCTTCAAAGATGTGTGGAAGGGAAGGGAGAGAGCAAGTGGCTGTGTTCATGTGTGTGTGTGTATGTTCACATAGAATAGAAAGCAGGAAAGCTCTCAGATGTCTCTGGCAGAAAGAAAAAGTGAATTTGGCATGGAGGACTGAATAAGGCTCCTGTTCTATGTCTATGCTCAGACCTTTTACACCTGTAACTGCTCAGAGCAAAAAGCATTTCCTATCTCCTCTCACCAGCTGCTGACCTACAGCTCCTTCATGGGCACATCCTCCCTTAATTTGGTTTGTCCAAAAATATGACCATGATCACCTCCCTCACTGAGCCACACCACCAATGCAACAGATATTCTTCAATATTTTACACAAATATTTCTGTGCAGCTCAAAAGTCCCACCCCATTTTTAACATGCCTGTTGACATTCTCTTCCCCACCAGGGATCTCAATAAAATCTTAGCAAAGGGGTGTCCCCATGGGCACATTGCAGCTGTGTAATCCTGCACACAGGATCCTTCTGTGATGCTGTTTTATGCTACAATGACACAGACTCCGAGTTTCAGAAGGCTGAAAATGACTTTTTTATTTTTGGAATGTGTTTCCTTTTTATACTGTTTTACACAGACCAATCTGATTGGTGAAAACAAAGGCAAACTTCTTTAATTATATTGGTCAGATTAGAAGGACATCAAGAAGTCCCTCTTAGGAAAAGGAATGAAAATGAAGTAGAGTTACAAAAACAATTTTCTTGTTTACAGAAAATTCCCTGGGAAAAGAATTTCAGAAAACCAAAACATCTTATACACAAAACCAGGACTACACTTCCATGTACAGGATCCTGCTGTGTACAGAATTGCAGTCATGTAGGAATAAACTGAGCAAGGTATTCCTCGTGGTATTCCCCTGGTTCTTCTCTTTTCCCAAGATTTCCTTTGAAGTAACCTCCCATTAGTTACCTTTGTTCTCCAGTTCTCAGGAATTCCCCATCCACTCACTTGCTGACTCTCCTTATGCTAGACTGCTTATGTAACACATTTCTCTTCACAAAAAAAGAACTAAAAGCCTTGAAAGAACCCTTTAAAGTACTGTTTACAACCCTTCTACAAATCATCATTTAAAACCAAGTCTAAACCAAATTAGGCTGAGAGAAAAATCAAAGCAGGATCTTTAAATTCTTCTGATTTGAATGATCAAAATAAATGTGTGATGCTGCTGAAGTGTGGAAGAAAGGAAGATCTAATTGCAGTCTGAGGTGAGATGGGTTAAAAAGCACATTGGGGAAATTGAGAGAAAGAACAGGAAAAAAATATAAACCAATAAGTTGGGCTGAAAGGGAGGTGGGGATGGATGGAGAGCTAAAATAACTGGCATGGTATCAGGAGCAAAACCTCAGAGCTCAGAGACATATTTAAACATTTTTTGGGGCTGCTGACACCTAAATCTCCAAGCCCACTGAGTTAAGTACTCATAGAATTCATGTTCCCAGTATCATTGCAAGGGACACTTGGGGGAAACACGAGTTTCAAAGCAATATCTCTTGTAAGCCTTTTAATCTTTGCTTTATTAAAGGCAAAAGGGGGAAGCAGAAGGGCTGCCAGATCAGGAGCTCTGTTTTAGGTGGCATTTAAGCATCATGAGCCTCGTGGGTAAACGATGAGCATATTCTTGAAGTGGCTGCTGAATGTGGTACAGGCTCTGTTTCACACTGTTGTGACCATTCTGCAAGGGAGCTGCTAGTTTATTTCTCAATAATGAGATTTCTTCAGTGCTTAGAAATTCAGATTGAATGGGGAAAGCCACAGGAACCTGACACGAGGTGTTTTTTACAAAAGGAATTATCTCACATTTTATAAGATCGACGATTTTTGCTTTCACAGCTTTTGCATTGAAAGGATGGTTGCTGTTTCTTTGCAGCAGGCTATCACTTCATATCCCATAAATCAATATTTTACCATCAGGTAGATGCTGTAAAAGCAACCTGAAAAAAAAAAAAAAAAAAAAAAAAAAGAATCCCCAAATGATCCTTGGTTGTTTTAACTATCTAGCAAATAAGTGAAAGAAATTTACTTTACCCAAGAAATAAACTATGGTCAAAAGGGAACACTGACTCAATTTCTGCCTCTACAGCTTCAGCCTTGACAAAAACCAACAAAACCACCTGGAAGTACAAAATGATGCCCATGGATCCCCACTGGACACAAGCTGCCATCAGAAAATGCCAACAGATACCCCTGGTACTTTTATTGCCAGACTGGGGTGGGAATGGTCTCTTCTCCTGACTCTGGGATAGTGACACTGTTTTACACCACAACAACACAGACTCTGAAATTCTGAAGGCTGAAAATGACTCTTTTATTTTTGGGATGTGTCTCTCTTTTATACTGTTCTACACAGACCAATTTGATTGGTAGAACAAAGAGAAACCTCTTCACTCACATTGGTCAGACCAGAGGGACATCAAGAAGTCCCTCTTAGGAAAAGGAATGAATGACATAGATACAGTTAAAAAAAAATTTCTCCCGTTTACAGAAAATTCCCTAGGAAAAGAATTTCAGAAAACCAAAACACCTCAGGCATGGAACCAGGGCTACAGGATAGAAGCACACAGACAGAGTGACTCACATGTGGAGCTGTGTGTTGTGTCTGCACACTCATTTTCTGATCTCCTGGTGCCTCTGTTACGCAAAGAGATGCTGTAATAAAGATGTTAGTAAAATAACATCCATTACTGCATGATTTTGAGGTAATTTGCTGTGGGGGATTTACAATTAACCTACTGTGTTTCTCACCTGTAGAAAATGAATTACACTTTCTTAATTCTCACAGGCTTTATTGAGATTTAGTTTTGTAGAGATGGGGAAGTATTCAGGTATCCTTAATGAGAAGGCCCCATGAAATTCCAAAAGAGGCTGCATTTGACACACTCCTGATGTTTGCTGTGCAGAAAAAGCATCCCTCCCTCGAATGGTCCAAAGTCAGTTTGGATGGGGCTTGAAGCAACCTGGGATAGTGGAAGGTCTCCCTGCCCATGGCAGGGGGTGGGATTGGATGACCTTTAAGGTCCCTTCCAAACCAAACCAGTCTAGGATTTCTAGGACTCCATGAATTTATTTAAAATTGCCTTTGTGATTTTGTACAAGAGGCTTCAGTGATTGCTGGGAGTGACAAGCACTGCACTGTCCCTCATGGTCACTCTGGTGTCACCACCCATGGGGAATCTGGACAGCACCAGCAGCAAGGCCAACCTGACTTCCCTGTATCACAAGTCAATATTTCTTACAAGCAGTATCAACACAAGATTTGATAAAGAGGGGTCTGCATCTGCCCAAACCACACTGGAAACCTGCTAAGGACAAGGTGCAGGAGCCAATTACAGAGCAACCCCAGGGAACAGCATTCCCCAAAACACCATTACATCAGTGACGCAGGCAGCCAGGTCACAGGTGGTAACTTCTAAAATGTGTGCCATGTGTTTTAATTTAAATCTCTGTTGCACTCTCCTGAATATTTCATGAAGGGTGCTGAAGAGTTTTAATTATCTCTGAAAAGCAACATTCATTTTCTGACTTTCTAACAGCTCCTGTTACAATGGACTCCTGAAGCTCGTGGCAGCTTGAATTATCTGCTGGTTTTGTAAAACCATAAGCCCAAACAGTTAACAACTGGTACAGAAAGTCTCTAGAGATGTCCCTGAAGGTTTAATATGGAATTTAGCTTGGTAGGACTAATCAGGAGTAGAGTTAAACCAGACCTCAATTCTTATTGAATTCATCCATCCTGTGTGACACTTTGTGTGATGAGCTGATGACTGTGTGCAGGTTTGTAACCTGACCTCATCATTGACACTCAGAGCTGACCCAGGAAGGAGAAATTAATGTCCCAAATCAGAACAGGAACCTGAGAGGTCTGGGACAAGATCCACTTGTGACACTGTTCAACATTTTTGTTGATGACATGGACAGTGGGATCCTCAGTGAGTTCACTGATGACACTGACACAGCCTGGAGGGAAGGCAGGGATCCAGAGGGATCTGGACAGAGAAACTCTGAGAGAAGAACTTGGGGTGATGATTGATTAAAACCACCCTGAGCTGTGAGGATCTGTGAGTTATCATTCCTTTCCCTCTTAGCATTCCACAGCTCTTTAGATATGCCACTGCAATAGTGCTGTGGCCAAAGCAAAGGAAAAAGATGAATTTCTTTCTGAGCATATGGATGCCCTGTATTACCAGAATGCTGGGATTCACAAATGCTAATTGGCTTTTACAAAACACCAGTGACATAAGAAAAAATGGTTGGTTTGATTACTACAAAAAAAAAAAAAAATAAATCTACTTAGGGGCCCAGTGCACATCTGTGAGCTGAATCCTTTCTTGTGATCCACTCTCAATGGCACAGGCAAATAACTGACCATGAAAGGTTTTTGGTGCATCAAAACCCATTGGGTGAAAGTCACCTCACCATGGATTTAACACATTACACAGGGGAAGGATGTCCTAATGCTGAGAGAGCCTTTATCACTCCTACAAATGTTCAGAAAAGAAGCATCATAGGGAAAGCTCCCTTATCAATGATCTGGAGACACACCTGACACAGCAACCTGAAATGCCAAGGGAAGGAAAGTCAGTCTTTTTAAAACTGCATGAGGAGAAGATGATAAAGCATCAGACTCAGATGCACAGTCAGAAGAAATTTTTCAGTGGGAAAAATTAGTGTCTCCAAGCAGCTCGAGCCACCAACCAGGCGTGATTCAATCATTACCACTTGACACTGGCTCTGCAGGACACTTGGGGACCTCTAGGAATTCTTCCGTTGGACTTTACTCACTCTGCTTTTCTCTTTTCGCTTTCAGAAATCTCAATATTTTGCATAGCAGCATCAAACCTAGATCCAAACACGATTCTCCTGTGATATGAAAGCACTCTGAACAAAGGATGAAATCACAATGCTGGTGACATGGGTGTAAGTATTTCAATTTTCATTTCAGACAGGGTTTTATGTCACTGTCTGGGACCTTGGCAAACTCCACAAGTGAATAGTTAATTAATGGAATACACCTCCATGAGCAACATTAAAATTAAATGCAGATGCTAAAAAAGTTCTGTTATACCTGGAGGAATAAAAACATTTTCATTAAATAGCCTTCTCATTGGGAAAAAAGGTAAATATATTAATCTGTTTGGGTCTTCTGTATTAATTTTCCAGTTATTGAAATGGCTTTGCTTTAATTCCAAATATATTGAGTTCAAATGTTCAGGTAGTTTCCAGCTATTATTCCGCTGTCATGACGTTTTCTGTTCTAAAAATTTAAATTCACCATATTTTGTCTAGACTCACAAACAAGCCCAGTGACTTCTATAACTTAGCAACCATCACCAAGCCTGGAGCTCAACAATTCACAATGGATTACTCACAGGACACTCACATGGAAAAAAAATTGTTTACTAGAAATATATAAATTATTTCAGACATCTAGTCTCAGCACTTGGTCCTCAGTTTATAACAGAAGCAGGCACAATTAGACTAATTATTCATTATAAATTATCCACTCATCTCTACACTTGCTAATCTGGTGTGAAGTGATGTTTATGTGTGAAAGGAGGAAGAAAGTGCACTTGGTAGACTGATTAGCTCGCAGACATTTAATAGTTGTGTTTTTTGACACATCACATCAGCAGTTGCCTGAACTAAACGTCGAGAAGAATCTCCCCTTGCAGCCCCTGGTGCCTGGAGGTGACACAGCTGTGACACACCAGCTGAAGCTCCACATCTCAAACACATCATAGCTAAGGAAAATGCGCATTAATCTGTGAATTAAAGGACAAATTGTCTTCCAAGGATGTTCTCTCTTCTTCCTGCCAGTGATTAATGTTTTTTTTTTTTTTTTTTTGTTTTTTTTTTTTTTTTTTTTGTTTTTTTTTTTTTTTTTTTTTTTTTTTTTTTTTTTAGCAAGTTGCTGCTATTTTTTGCAATCTGATTTGAATTAAGCACTATCTCCCAGGGGATGAAGAGTGAAGCTGACTTTTCGAGGCAGACAGTTCCTAGAGATGAAATAACAAGCCTTGCAGGCCTTCCAAACAGAGGGGGAAACAACAGCTCAACTGGCAAGTACTGTGTGTAAATAAACTGAGTGGGCTATTTGTTTTATTTGTGCATATAAATGAATGTGCATATGGAAATGAAAACAGTGGTCGGGCTCCTCTGCAACAAGAATTTCACAGCGTCTTCTCACAAACAAACTGGGCTCTGTGAGTTGTGATTTTCCTCACTTTTCCTCAGGAGCTTGAAGGTGGTTATTAAAGACTGAGGCTTTGAAAGCTCCAAAGTTTTCTTGGAGCACAGAAAACCACACGGAAGAGCCAAGACTACCTCAAACAAATCACTTTATCTGTGGCTGAGCTGGGGAGTGGTGGGCAGCCAGTTGAGAGAATTCATGTCCAAATTCAAAGTAACTCGGGCAGCTGACAACAGAAAACGTGAAATGTCCTAAAAAAAGGTTGATTTATCAGCTTAATGGCTATTTTGCCACCCTGTTTTCCCCATTGCTCAGGAGGTTAACAACAGACAGAAACCATGGTTTGTTGAATAGAAAATATTCTTTAAAAAAAAATTTGCTCGATTTGTTATCTCCCACAAACAGAGAGGGAAGTGAGCCTGGAGGGTGCTGATAAAAAGGATTGTGCTGGAGAAATGAATGGGAAGGTGCTCTGCCCAGCCTCCAAAACTTGTCACTCGGGCTAAGCAATTCATTGTGCAGATAAGCTATTTCTGTGGAGGCCATTGAAAGGGGCAATGCCTGAATAATCTTATTTTTCAGTGAGGGTAGAGAAGAGAATTGAGGCATATTTGAGGAAGATGAGGACTGAATACAAGCGGTGTGGCCAAAAGTCGAGACAGTGTTTGCATCACCACTAGTCCCCCTTTTTTAGCACAGACCTCATTAAAAAAATTAATGACTTTACAATTCATCTCAGATTGTTGTGTTTTCTCACATGAGTCACCAGACCCTCATCAGGGTAAGACTGAGCACCACCTACCACTAGAAAAGGATTTGACTGAAAATATGGGCAAGAACACCAGGAGTAAGTAATACTTACAACATCTGTAAGATCTCTTTTAAATACAGTCCCCCAGCAGATCCTTAAAGACATTTTCATTGTGCTGAAGATACCCAGGTTGTCTACAAAATAAAAGATTGTGCACATCCAGGTGTATTAAATATTTCATTACATATTTCATTATTTTCTTGGCCATTCTTGGCACTGCCTGTTCTGAATCTGCAAGAGCCATGACCACCTTCAGTCAAGCCCTGCTACTTACAGATAACCAAACTGCAGCCCTGCTCAACCCCCTTGAAGTCAATTACAAAACACTGAATTTTCTTCTTGCTTGTCTTCAACAGTCTGGTGAACATAATTTGTTTTTTTTCCCATTTGCTGTTAGCTCCACTTCCTGCTTTATATGGGTGAACTCCTGTATCCATTCTTATCATCCCTGCTTTGCACAGAGAAATAACTCTACTCCACGAACCTGAACCAACTCAATTATGTTATCTCTTCTACATTTTCTTTTTGCTTCTAAACTCTCCAACACCTTACAAGGAAAAATATTTCAGTCTTCATTATTTTTTCCCACGAAAAGCAACAAATGTCTGAATTTAGCAGTTGTAGCATCCTAATACCTGTTACACACAATAACAACAAATTCATTTCAGATGCTGAAAAGCAAATATACAGAGATATATTATACAAATATTTGTACATATACCAATATACAGCCATATTTTAGTCGTCCTATCATGAACTCATATGGCCACCTCCTAGTCTGTTCTCTGTGAGTAAAATGAACACTGATTCCTACTTTACAAGTAGGGATACAGGACCCAGAGGAGACAGAAAGGTGTTTGTATGATGGGGTTTGGCTTCCTTAGTCTTCCTAAATGCTCAGCACAAAGGGACAGATTTTCTTCCACAGGGCACAGAAACACTCAAGTTTTGGATCCTGTTCTGCAGCACCACTGGAGAAACTTCTGTCTTTCCTCATCAACTACATAAGAAAATTTCTGGTACATAAACTGAGGGGTGCCAAAAATGACTAAAACCAATGTCAGATCTGGCAAGCAAAAGTTGAAACCAAGATTCCTTTCTGAGTCTCCTGTAAATTCCTGGTTCTTCTTTTAGGCAACCACTCAGTGCCTTATGAGACCTGGCTCATGTTCTGCAAGAGCACAAATAATAAATTGTGGGCCCATCAATGCAGAAAGTTGTGGTTTTTAGAGAGGCAAGAGAGACAGATTTATCCAAGGATGCTGCAGCTATCCCAGACAGATTACCCCTAAGTGCAAGAAGATTTTCAAATTGAGAGATTTCTGAAAAACCAGGCATGTCTCCTTTCTGACTTTATAGAAGTTATTTCTTGTTGCTCTGGTGTTTTCTGTCCCTACAGAATAATGCAGAATCAGGGTATCATTCCCATGTATCCTGAAGCCTCCCAGCCCTCTGGGAAGGTTCTAGATGGTGGACAGATGGTGGATGATGACAGTGAAAATGTTGAGAAAAAAAAAACATTTTCCAAGCTCTGCACACAAAGTACAAATAACAGAAATGTTCTGCCTCAGAGGTTTGCAATGTTGTGATCATTTAAGAGTAGCCATCCACTTCCAGGCAATTATACCAATCATTGTATTATTTAGTGTGCATTTTGCAGTGGTTACTTTACATCTCTGTAAGAAAATGTCTAAGTGACAAAAAATGTCTCTGCAGGGCATTTTTGCATGAAAGCCTGTTCACAGACAGAACCCGTAGACAACCTTCTAATCTCATGAGCAGCTTCAGTCTTTCAATTATTTCACTGCTAAACAGGAAATTAATTTTCAGAGCCTCAGTAATTTTATCTTCAAGAAGTGTGGCTGGATTGGCTTTTTCTCAACTTAAAATAACACATTAATTCTATTGTGCATCATAGAACACTGGGGTTTGGATGGGTTTTTTTGCACTGGCATGAATCTACTAAGAATTTTTCATGTGAATGTGTGTGGAATGTCTTGCAGTGGATGAATTAGAAACCCTGCAGCATCCAAGTCTGTGGGCTAAGTGATTGCTTGAGAAAATGAAAATTGGGGTGAAAAAGCTGAAGAAATGCTGAGATTTTCCAACATAGG
Source organism: Zosterops lateralis (assembly GCF_965231275.1). Lineage (NCBI taxonomy): Eukaryota > Metazoa > Chordata > Aves > Passeriformes > Zosteropidae > Zosterops > Zosterops lateralis. Next base: position 3,707,865 of record NC_139765.1, read on the forward strand.
TCTAAATAACCATGATAACTCACCCACTTGGGGCTAAATGAGGTACTCTGCACAAAAGATAGCAGAAAGAGATTATGTTTAAAGGGCTTTTCATGAAGAATCTCACTAGTGGCTCCTGAGTGGGTCACCCACAGGCAAGCACAAAAGATTTATGTGGCTACATGACACATCCTGTAACTTGCATGGTTTTTGACAGCAGCAAAGTGTTTCCTCCCAAGCAGAAAGCAAATCCTCTAAAGGCTGTTCTAGAAGTTTCTCCCCCGGGATCAAAATGCTGTTCCCACCCTCCATTCCCACACAGAATATTTTCCCTAGAGAAGGAGTCACACAAACTACTGTCTTTCCAGGCTGAGGGAAGGGAATATCAAAATCACTTGGATTTCTGGCAAAGGAAGGTGTCACTTTACCTTGTGCTGTGTGTGACTGGCAGGGCCAGGCTGAAATGCTGCTGCTGGAATGCCAAGATGCAAAGCAGAACCACCCAAACCAAGAGGGGTTTTACAGGTTTATCTGCAAATTTGTCTCAGAATTGAGACAAATCTTGAAACCAGGTGAAGAACTTCTGCAGGTTAAAGGTGAGAGACTTCCAGGTTAAAGGTGAGAGATTTCATAATTCCTGGGAAGATGCAGAGGATAAAGAAAAATCAGAAATCTGGTAGCTGCATTGTGCATTTTGAAAACTTCTTACTTCTCCTTTCTTTGAAGGGCTCTTCCCTCCTGCTGGCCTCAAGCAGAGCAGCCAATCCCTCTGTCTCTGAACCAGAGGGGTTTTCTATGCCACTCCCATCCATATGAAGAGACTTCCAAGCCAAGCAACACTTTCACACCCATCTCAGATGCTAAACAGTGTCCAGAGAGCATAATTCCTCCTCACTCCCTCTCTTTCCAGACTAGAGCCAGGCATGACCAACCCTCTGACAATTTCTGAATGTGTTCCCCTACCCCAATATCAGACAATTATTTAACAACGGTTATCAATTTAAAATCAACAGTTTAAAATCAACAGTTGCTGATTTTACTCTACATATTTTTGTTCTTGCTTCTCTGGCCAAACTGCTGGTCACTGTTTGCACAGAAAAACAGTTGAAACCTGAAAGGAAATGGCCTTTGAACATGCCATACCTGACCTGAAATCACCTGTGCTCTGTTCTTTCTGCCTGGTTGCATAAGAGAAGGCAGAGAAAAAACACCTGAGCTGAATCTCTTCTTTCTCTTTGTTGCCAATTAAACGAAACAAAGCCTCCATTTCTGGTAATTGGGCAGGGATTGTATTAATGGGCCTGGAAAAATGAAATGCTTTGTGGGAAGTCAATGAGCTTTTAGGCCCTGGCTGTGCCCAAAATGGACACAACATTAGAGGAACATTAGATATTTAGCTGACCTTCAGATGAAAGAGGGTGGGGATCCAAACTTCATTATCCACTCAGCACGCAGTGCTACTGCATCATTATTTTTACATTTGAGAGCACTATGTGGAATGGAAAAAGCTAAATTTCAGTAGCTAATGGACATGATTGAGAGACATTTCTTTGGTGGGTTTTTCTGCGTCATACTTTCTCTGCTTTTTCACCATCTTCTGGGGGAATGAGGTTTTTTGGCATTCGTAAGCATAATTCCAAAATTCTCTTTCTTATAATTCAGTATCAGAGGACATGATTCAATTTCTTCATTATAATAAATCTCCATCTAAATGACAAACCTGGCAGGAATATGTGGTACTTCTCTGTTCTAAACAGAGTAGATGATTTGGATCTCACCTGTCCTCATTATTTTCTTATTATTATTCATCTATATTATCAAGGGGAGAGGATTCTGAAAAAAGCAATTTCAAGATCTTATGATACCTCGCACATAAAAACAATTTAATCCATCTGCAAACCGTAGTTCAATTTTCTCAATATTTCATCTTCCTGATGACACTTTTCCAACAACTTTTTTCCAATATCCCATCTATCCCTGCCCTTTTTCATTTTGAAGCCATTCCCCCTTGTCCTGTCACGCCAGGCCCTTGTCAAGAGTCTCTCCCCATCTTTCCTGTGGGTTCCCTTCAGGTCCTGGAAGGCCACAAGGAGGTCACCCAGACCATGGGCTGTTGCGAAGACAGAAACACGCCAGCTTGTCAAGGGGGAGGCTGGGGAAACCATATTTCTCCAAAGTTTTGGAGAAATCCAGGTAGACAATGCTCACATCAGCAGGATACTTTGTGATGGGTGGCAACTGGGTTTGTCATGCAGGATCTCCCCTTGTGCTGGCTTTTCCTTCAGTTAACTTGTGACAGCCTCTGAAAGAATTCCTTTCATCATTTCCTCACAGATTGAAGCAAGACTGATGGACCTGTAATTTCCTGGATTCTCCTTTAAGAGGTCATTTTACATCCCAGGAGTGACATTAGCCAGTCCCAGACTTCCAAGATGTTCCCTGCACTCCTCAATCTCTTCCTAAAGATTATGGGGAGAGGCCTCACAATGATGTCACACAGCTCTCAAAACCCTCTGGGAGGATGTCAATGCCTATTTTCTGCAAGGAATGACACTTGAAGTGAGTTATGAACTATTTTTCCCCAAAAAAACTTAGGGCTCAAGCATCTGTAATACTTCATATCCCAACTCCTCCTTCGCTGGTGTTGTGTCTGTGTTTGCATCAACCTGGATTTTTGTTCTCCAGATCAGCCACTCTCCCAGCTCAGATACTGGCTGTGAGATTTTTTTAGCTCTGATTTTAGTACTTCATGTCTGTGAATTGCTGCCCTGAGGGCAAGGAGAGGTAGTAACCTAATATTGACACTTAGATCCAGGCACTCTGCTTCCCAGAATCAAAGCTTTATCACATATTAGATTACAATGCCGGGGTTTCATCACAATTATAATTGCTAAAAATGCATTAAGTTTATTAAAAGCCATATCCTGGTGTCTGTTAGGGATGTGATGTTGACAATCTGTTGCTCATACTACTCTTGCCACAACCAAAGTGTTCATCATCTTAAGGCAGGGATACAACCTTGTAGGAAAGGAGGAACAGGCACTATTTCAGTTCTTAGCCATAGGTGGCTGAAAAATGAATTTAATATAAAGCTCCTCTCTCTGTGTTTGTTCCTTGGCCGTAGGAATAATTTTATTTCATTTTTACAAAATATTCTGGCTGACATTGTTTAGAAAGGATTTTTATGTGATCATATTCTTGCCCATAACTTTCTCATTAAGTGCCTCAGGCTGGAGATGCTTTTGTCATACTTTACTTATAATATGCTGTTTATACAGTGCTGTTACCATCTTAATTCCCTGGGTATTCATTTGGTTGTCTCCACCATCCAATCCCACTTAAAAGGGCGTGAAAAAGGACTTGAGTAAGTTTTACAGATGGGAAAATTCATGCAAACAGAGTCATCTGAGAATTCACAATACTTTCAGGGCAAACACATATTGGCATGATTCATTTGAAGTTTTTAAATTAATGTTATTGCTAAAAAAAATGCAGCTTGCATGAATATTCATGGAAGAAAATAAACTTTCAAACACCAAACTAAACTAATTTCATTAGAATGTATTTCATTATGACATTTTAAAGTAGTCTCATAGCTCCTACTTGAATTATTTAATTTTTTAAGGATTGCTAGTTCCTTCCCCATCTGCCAGTACAATCATCTATCACTGGTACTCTGAAGAATACTGAATAAAGTTAAGTTACCATAACAACTTTTAAAATACATATAAATAGGAGACCTGCATATATTCTACAAGATTAGGTATAGATAAGAGAATCACAGAATCATCAAGGTTGCAAGAGACCTTCTAGATCATCTAGTCAACCTAGAAACCTTTTTCTCCAAGTGATTATATGACCAAAATAAAACTACACAAAGGTCTACAAAAGGGGAAAGATCCTGCTTGCTTTAATTCTTATTTAATTGGATTTCTATAGTATTTGAAGGAATGTAATTACAAAGAGTTACTTCTGCAAGTTAGTAGCCAAAGATATTGATTACTCAGAAAGATGAGATGGTGAATCATTGAATCATCTAACTCAAGAAAAAACTGAAGCTGTTGGGGAACATTCCCCTTGTCCTGGGTTGCAGTGTAGGATGTACACAAAGTATTTATTCTATCACCATCTTCATGAGCTGGTTTTGAAACCAGGTGGGGCAGTGTTTTCCCAAGCCCCTGCCTTTGGGGTGTCTTCTGCTAATGGCCCATTAACGCCTGGCCCATGACTCACAGGTAACTCCCTCCAGGGGTTATCTCTGTTTAATGGGCCATCAAGGACCCACTTCACACTTCTCATCCTATTATGAGATGCTCTGCCCAGGGGGAGGAGCCAAGCATTCTCACCTGGATATAATCTGGTATTTGGGACAGTGCAAGCAGTACTTACCCACTGGATTCCCAGAGGAGCAGAGCTCCCAGACCTTTCTACAGGATCACTGCTTCAGGAAGAGCCCCTCACCTGGACTGCTCCCACCACCCTGCTCAGGTTGTGTTCTGACTCTGTCAGTGATCCTTTGTGTTATTGCATTTATTTTATTTTATTTTTACCTTTTTACCTTTCTTCTTATTAAATTATATCTCTGACTTGGAGCCTCTCATTCATTTTGCTTTCAAACCACAACACCCCTTTACACCAAAGGTTTTTTTGTGAGTTCTGAACTGGTTGACTGAGGCAAACCAGCTGATTGTTCTTCAGCGTTTCTGAGAGCAATCACATCACACTCCTCTCTGCCAGTAGACCCAGGAGATGGCAGCCTCAAAGAGATAAAAACTACATCTGGGAGCTCCAGCACATCTGAATCCAGAGGACAATATTTGCTAAGAGGTTGAGATGCTTTCCAGTGGAGATGTGAATTAGGGCTAGAGATGATTCCACAGTTCTGGCTGAGCATTCACAGAATAACAGAATCCTCAGGGTTGGGAGGCACCTCTAGAGATGTTCTAGTCAGGGTCACCCACAGCAGGTGGCACAGGAACACGTCCAGATAAAGTTTGGAATGTCCCCAGAGAGGGAGACTCCATTCCATCCCTGGGCAGCTATTCCAGTGCTCTGCCACACTTTATGGAAAGAATTTCTTCCTCGTGTTGAGATTAAACTTTTTGTGGTTTAGTTCATGGCCATTGCTCCTCTTCCTGTCGCTGGCCACCACTGAACAGAGTCTGGCATCTTCTTAAAACCCCTTTTGAGATATTTCTCTGCAGGTAAAGTTCTCCAAGTCAGATGGGTCACTCTATTCAGTTCTGATCAAGCTTAGAAATAAAAACCTTGGCTGATTGGCACAAAAGTTATTTTCATTTAATTTCACGATTTTTTGAGCTGGTATAAATGCATCTCCTAACCATGTGGATGAGACAGCCAGTATCAGTCTTGAACCCTTTCTGTAGTGACCTGTGATTCCCTCCCTATTCCTCCCCTTGTTGGCTTGGCAGCTCCCTTCAGCACTATCTGTATTCTCTCCTATTGTTTCAAGATTTGAAACTGTGCCACTCTTTAGTGCTTCTTTATTCCTTACCCTCTGAAAAATATATTTCTGACTCTCCTGAGTCCTGTTTTCACTAAACCTTCATCAAAGTGAATAGAGTCAAATAATTCTAAAAATAAATATGAAAGATACTGTGGAAAAAAAAGGTGAGCTGGTTTCCCTCTTCAGTACACCACTCACCACTTTAGCACTTAAGACCAAATATCTGACTGAAATCTCTTTGACTTCTTTTTTCAGTGTGATCTGTCATATTATTTAATCAGGCAGAAATGCAGTTCTGACAGTGAACTTGATAAAAACAACATCCCAGGTTTCCATTTATGTTGCGGTTCCAGTTCGTGTGTTGTGTTTAGAAAAGAAATATCTAATTACAGATACCTTTTTGAAACTTGAATGTGGATGTCAAGCTATTCTCTCTCCTCATTTATCTTCATCAGTTAATGGTTGTGCAAGCCACCTTTGGAATCGCTTTTTGTTGACTTCTCCTGTGTGATATCTCTATTACCATCAAAAATATTCATCAGCCTCCTCTTTTTCTGTGACTGACTGACTGACTTTGCCAATGCACCTGCCAAGACCAATCTGGTGTTTCTCCTCACAGCCTAACTGCCCTTCAGAGACAGATCCAGTGTGGTATTTTTGGTACTTTCACGCTGGGGGTTTGTAAGAGAGAGAAGGCAGAGCTTGCCAACCTTGCTGCTCCAGCACAGAATAAATCCTAGCTTGGGTGAGCTGGGGAAATGCACCAGCAAATAGAAGAGAATTCTTCTGCAGGTGGAAGCAAAAACAGTACAAATCTGAAAAACATATTCCTCTTTGCAGCCATCTAGATCCAAATAACAAGTGGAGAGTGCCTGCATATTATTCAAGCGACAGGTTAAATATTTATGATGTAGCAGTGACATTTCCACTCACATCAGTTGGACAGTTTCATTCCAGCCTCTTCTTATATTAGATGAATACCCATTGCAGTCATTCCATGGTTTTTCTCCTGTTATAAGTTTAACACATTTTGACCTCTCCAAAAGAAAACCCCCAAAAATAGAGATATTCCAGTAAGGAGAAGAATTCTGCCTGAATTGCTCACTGCTTCCTGACATAGAATTGCCATAAGATTTTCAAAGACCCATGGTCTAACTTTATGGAAACTGCAAAAGAAGTGCAGAAAACACTGCTGCTCAAGACACAATTTTAAGAAGAATTCTAATAAGATTTTTTCATTCTCAGAAGGCCTTTGAAAAACTGCAAAAATCACTTATTTCTGCAGGTTAGCACATTCATAGTGCAAAAACTTTGCCGGCTCCGAAGTTCAGTCTCTATGACTGAGAATTTAATTTTTTTTACGTAATCCCATTTATTTGTTGCTCTGGGGGCACACAATACAGGGAATTCCCAACAGGTTCCAATGAAAATACAATTAAGAAAATATAATGTACTACATCATTCAGCCTAAACATTGCAAACATCTTTTGCTTCCTCTGACCACAATGAAAACTGAGAAATGCAATGTCCCTCATTAGTTACTTGGTGTCTTTCTCTGAGCTAAAAGAAGCACACACTCTGAAGTAGACTTTAATTTACCTAAAACATCAGATGAGTAGCTCTTCTAGGCAGTAGGATGCCTCTTAGGGAATGGCTGGCACTCCCTGAATGGAGGCTCTAGTCCTGATGGTTTCATGGAAAGCACAAGGGAGATGTCTCCTGATGAGCTCCTCTCAAATCAATTTGTTCCCTGCTTTCCTTGGGTGGCTGTAAAGCCCAAGCTGCTGTTTGCTTTAGGCTGTTCCCACTGTTTATTCACATTCAATGGTCTGTGCATTGCTGACTGATTATAGTCTCAGGGCTCCACTTCCCACAGGCTCATGCTGGCTGCAATAACTGCTTTGGGGAAGTTAATGTGAATTCAGAGCAAGGAAATCCAGTTTCTTTGTCTTGCTGGCTAAATAAGGTGTTATATTTTAAAAAGCATGTACTGACTTTGAAGAAAAAAAAAATAAAAATAACTACACCAAGGAGGATTTTCCAGCTGTCCTGACTATTCAGGTGTTATACCCTTCTCAGAAGCTGAGAACATTTAACCTCCCTGCAATACCAGCATGCCCTAATAATATGTGCCACTCATCTGTTTTACAATTGAAGCAAACTATTTCTTGCCTGTTCTACTCCAAACCCTGAAACCTATTATTTCCTTTACAACAGCCTTTTGTATACTTCAGATTCCTTCATATCCTTTCTTCTGAATCTTGTTCAGATTCCATCACATCCTCTCTTCTGAACCTTTACTTGGGTTACCTGATCTCATTCACACTTTCTCTGCAAACCACCCTTTGCAACTGCTGGTTGATCAAATTGCTCTGTACAAGACTCTCCTCTGTAAAACTACATTTTCTTGAAGTATCATGTCCAGAAGTGGGCACTTTTCCATGTGACACCTGCCTAGTTGTGAACAAAAGTAAATCCTTCACCTACTTTTCAGGCTCTAGTTTTTTTTCCTGAAACACCAGACCATATTTTCCCCCTTCTGAGTAACTTCACCTCATTAATGGAGCTCCAGCTTGAAATCTTCTGCAGCCCCCAGAACCTCTTTTACACAACGATTTCATACCAGAATTTTCCCAACCTAAATATCTGAGTACCATTGTTTCTACCCAACTATAATACTTTGCATCTCTCCTTCCTGTTTTTGTTATCACACTTGACCAAGTCTTGCTTTTTACCATTGATGGGGCTGCAGTATCAGGCCTGTGGAGTCTAAAGCCAGAAAAAAAGCAAGAGTTATAAAGGAAATTGATGACTATTCAAGTTGTGATGCTACTGTGTAATAAATCAGGACTTAAAAAAAACCCCATAGCTATTTAATTCAGGTTGGAATGGCACTGAAAGCTTTGAAAGAGGCTATGCCATGTGAAAAAAACTCACCTTCTGATAAAGGCTTTGCAGGGATTGTGGGGGTTATTGATACTTGTAGCTGTGAGAAATAGTTGTGAATTCTATCCAAGCCACTAAGAATCCAAAAGTCTTTGGATAGGGAGAACCAAACTTATCAAGCACCCTATTAAGTTTTAAACAATCTTCCACTTTTGGGGAAGTTTTCTCACTCCAGTGGCATTTCCCACTTGAAAGTTATCAGCATATGTGGGGTTTATCCTGTTTCTACAACTATTTCCTCCACCAAGTCCACTTTGCTGGCTCTGTTCCTTTTCCTTGTTTGCTCAGGGATGAATCAAAGAATTCCAGTAACTTTTCTTCATGCAGAACCTGACATAATAACAGATTGGCATGTAGGCATTGTGAGATTAAAATGTTAAATAAAGGGCTGAGACCTTTCTCAAGCTCACAAACACTACAAGAAACTATTTAAAAACGTGGCTGCCATAAATATATTTTATATCTCTAACACAAGCAAAATGAACCTGCTTGTCAATAAAAGTATTGCAAAGTAGCAGAAGAAATCTGGAAAGGGATGAACAAGTTATTTTTAAAAGGAAAATAAATCTTGGGTCATAAAAATGTTGTGATATAAACATGCCAAAAGCAAGGAGGAATCTGATGAAATATGTTCAGGACAGAGGAGAAGTCTATCAAGGGGGAAGGAAGGCTGAAGCAGGATTGTTTATCAACATCACCTCATCATGTATTTTAAAGGACAATTACAAGTTATCATTTCAGATTTAAGGTAACTAATTTCAATCCATATCTATAAATCATCATAAAAGAAATCCTCTTGCTTTCAGATAAGCAACAAATCAGGAGGTGAACTCAATTGTTTCTTAAACAATTCTTGTCTCCCTTGCTGTCATTCATTATTTTTCATCCCAAGGCTTTAAGAAAGATCTGATATTGCAGTCTCACCTGGCAGAGATGTTAAGGGACAGCAGAGATGTCTCTGTGGAATTTTAAACTTCCACAAAAAAAATTTGATGCCTTTACAGAGTAGAATTGCTGATTCTGAGGATACTCTCCTATTAGGAGAATATAACATTGCAAACCAGAGGACAGAGCTCCAGGAATAATCATTGATTAGGATCAGAGGGACAAAAAAAAAAAAAACAACCCAAACCCAATCCCCCAAAAAACCCAAAACACAAAGTAAAACATGAAAAAGCTCATTTATCTTAAGTAGAAATGAGATTCTAAAGTATCATTTCCTAGACTTGAGGAAACAGGAAGATATTTCCAGCTTTTTGTCTCAGTGACAGCATCTGTCCTTGGGCAGGCATTAAGAGCTCTGATATTTTTTAGCTCTCTGATTACAGCTACATCTATGTAATTGTACAGGATTAATGTTCTTGATTTCTTGAACACTGATGGGTGAAATCCTGGCCATAAGGTCAATGGGAAATTTATTCCAACTTCCCTAAACCATCTATTTACATTGTGCTTTCCAACCTTCTGCTGGATGAAATTCCCAGCCACATTTCCTACACATTTTCCCTGTCCTTACATCCATTTATGTCCACTTAAACTTTGGGAAGACTTTTTTCTCCAAATCTTTAGCTCCCATAATGACTAACAGAAAAATTAGCACCCTAATAAATTATGCAATTTATTCTGTCCACAATAAACTAAAACAGGAAGAGGTGGTAAAGATTACAGTATGTTCCAGTAAGGATTTGTTTGATTTATAAGATGTGGCAGGACAAAACAGTTTAAAATTTATTTAGGAGTTTTCTTTCTATTGGTGATTAGGTTCCACCATGAAGTATCTTTAAATAAAAGATAAACACATCTAAAAAAAAAACATAAAACAAGGTCATCTTTCAGTTTTATCTATATGACCTAGAGAGAAGTGGCAGGTCTCACACGTCAAGAGAAATTTAGACTCTGTTATCTTAACAGCCAAATATTTGCAGTGAGACAAATCAGCTGTGTACCCCAGAAATGTACATGCACAGATGTATTTTATACTCAGTGACTTGCAGAAATATGTCTGCACCAACACTTCTGAACAACAAGGAAAAATTTTAAAAAAACCTTTTGAGATACGCTGTCCAAATTCCTGCTGTTCCATTTGTGCAGCAAATTCTTCTGTTCTGAAGGTTAATGATTTCTCTAAGAAGCAAAAATAAAGGGAGATGGTGAGAAACATTCATTAGGCTGCTGCTTCATAACAATCCTATTTGTTTTGAAATCATATTTGAAGAATGAAGCTTATTACTGAATAACCTTTATTAATTGTACAGCACAGAGCTGAACCCTTTTCTAACTGGGGCAGTCTGGAAAATGAAGGCTGGAATGGAGCCAGTGCATTTAAACTGAGTCAAAATAAAGTCAGTTACTCTGGGATCCTAAAGGAAAGTTAGAAAAATCAAACTATACTCAAGCTCAGCTCATTCTTTGTAAAAATTCAATACACAGATGCTTGATAATACCTAACATTAAAAAGAGGCCTATGCTGTAATATTTATAAAAGGCTTTCCCAAAAATACACTCCATCACCATGAGCCCACCAGGTAAGAACTGTGCCTGTGAAGGCTCTCCTGCTTCCCAGACATCTTTGCTCTGGAGATTTCTGACAACCTTGGTGAAGACAACATTAGAGTTCTTATCATTAAAAGCTGGGGAAAGGACATTACACAGAAGCCCAAGTCATATTATAGGTCTCTGCAAGTCTGATTTATGGTGATACAAGTCAAAAGAGGGGAGATCAGAGCCAATTTCTGTATTCTGGAGTACTGTGTTTTCTCAGGGCTGGGACTCTGGGGTAGACAAAAGATGACTTAAATTGTGAGTGCTGACAGGCAGCTGATAATGGTCTGTATGTGAGAGAATTACTAAAACTGAACTTTTGCACTCCCAGGCACAAGCTCACTGCTGGCTGGCAGCAAACAGGAAGGTCTGGTTGTAAATTTTGATAATATTTGGACAAAACAAAAGTGACACATCTTGAATCCTTTGATTCCTATTGCCAGTGAAAGTACCAGGAGGCTTCAATCAGGAGGCACAAGGTAACAAGGGCTGTCCCTGAGCCAGCAGCGTGTCCTGGGGACAAAGAGACAAATGGGATCCTGAGGGACATCAGGGACAGCAGAACCAGCAGGTCAGGGAGTGATCCTGCCCCTCTGCCCAGCCCAGATGTGGGGCACATCTGGAGAGCCGTGTCCAGCTCTGGGATCATCAGCACAGCAGGGACAGGGAGCTCCTGGAGCGGGGCCAGCGGAGGCTGCAGAGATGATTTAGGGCCTGGAGCATCTCTGCCAGGGAAAGGCTGAGGGAGCTGGGGCTGTCCAGCCTGGAGAGGAGCCCCAGCTGAGAGGGGCCCTGATCCCTGTGTGTCCCTGTGAGCAGGGAGGGCTCAGGGCAGGGCCCAGCAATGGCACCAGAGCCACGGGCAGGGACTGAGCCCCAGGAGGTTCCACCTGGACATGAGGCAGAACTTCTTCCCTGGGCAGAGCCCTGAGCAGATTGTCCAGAGAGGCTGTGGAGTCTCCTCACTGGGGATATTCCAGACCCCTCTGGACACAATCCTGTGCCCTGTGCTCTGGAGCAGGGAGGTGGGACCAGCTGATCCACTGTGGTCCCTTCCAGCCTGAGCTGTCCTGGGATTCTGTGATATCCTTGTTCCAAGGCTGCAAAATCATGAAAATTACCCATAACCTTTCACACAAAGCCTCTGGAAATCAGAAAATCTACTTTACTGACTAAAATGGGAGGAAAAGATGCAGAAGTCTCAGGTTCCCTGCAGAAGAGCAGAGAAACACATGGATAAACTCACCTCCCACCAAGAAGACAAGAAGTAATGCCTTCCTAACACCACCTCATGATGCTTAAAGGAACTAACTCACATTAAATGAAACGAAACAAAACAAAATGAAACAAAACAAAACAAAATGAAATTACAAAGTCTTGCTACTGCGTCTGAATGATTTTACCTTTTGTTGTTGGACACTTTCTTAAAGGTAGATCTGATCCGTTCTTCCACATTAGAATTTCCTCTGATAACTTATTGCTTGTTTAAAAATGCAGGTGTGTATTTTTTACTCTCCCTGGGCTTTATGCTGCCACATTTTACCAAGGTTCACAGTTCAGTTTTCAAGCAGACACTGCCTCAGTGGCACATGTTGGTCTTCCTCCTCATTTTCATCTGGCTCAGGTACCATGACCATTCTTAGAGCACTAAAACAGTCAAATTATAAGGAAAAAAACAAAGGTACATTTCTAAATGTTATTTAACTGACAAAAGAGCTGGAGGTTTGGCACTTTTTGTTGCTGTCTCTTCATAAGTGGCATTTTGCCAGTTGAAATATCAAATACACCGCTCACAAAGGTGTAAGATCAAGAGGACAATTGTCAGTATGCAGCAAGATTTCCAGCTGTTTTTTTAATCTACATGGAACCAATTAGCATCAATCCTTTGCCAAAAAATAAAATTAAAAAAAAAAATCTCCTCTGCCAATAGGTCTATTTAGTTTAAATTGATGCACAAATCATTAATTTTAAGGATCAGAGTTTGGGTCACGGAAACTTGGCAGTGACTTCTCTAGGAAGAACAAGTTTTCTTACAGATTTATTTTAAAAATTTATTAAAGAATCCCTGTCATCTGTGTTGGTTAAATGATAAAACGGATTGCAAGAATAAGAGTGTTTAAAAAACCTCTCCTGAGGACACCCTAGGGCAGGGCAATGACAGCATAAAACACTTACTGTCACTGAAAACATCTGAGTAGGATATTAATTCCTTGAAACATTGTGTACTTAATTAGTTCCCTGGGTCTTCAGGAACTGGATTTGTCTATAAGTCTGCAAGCTACTGCATGAACAAAGTGAACTGAACAGTTCATTACAGCTCTAATTAGCAGATTCTATACATAAACGAGGATTATGGTTCTGACAGATGACAAATAGGCATAGACCAACCATGTCATCTCCCAGGCTGGGTTCTTTTCCTTGGAGTTTTCCAACCATCCCCTCAGCCCTGGGGCACTGACAGTCACAACAAAACTAAACTGGCAATTTTAATGACTTTATTTTAGAATGCTGTGGCTGCCTCATCCCTGGAAGTATTTAAAGCCAGATTGGATGGGGCTTGGAGCAACTTGGGATAGTGGGAAGTGTCCCTGCACATGGCAAAGGGGGGATGAGAAGAGCTTTAATATCCCTTCCAACCCAAACCATTCCACAGTTCAAAGTCAAGTGTGCCCCTGCTCATGCAAGCTCTGTTCAGATGCAGTAAACAAAAACATATAAACACATTTCTGCACCAAAATGTACAGCTGTCCTGAGAAAATTCAATGTTCTGTATAAAATAGTTTCCAGTATACAGAAAGAAGAAAGCAAGCATATTGATACTTTTGAAATATAAGGCATGGAAGAAATAAATACTATAGAGATGAAATTATTTTAAAGGTTTTTAAAATGTTGGATTGATGGAATTTATTTTCCTGATTTAATATCAATTTGAAATGGAGATGATGTGAAGTGATCTGAACCCATTTTGGTACTACAATAACTATACAGACTTTAATTGATTTTTTTTTCCTAATTGTTTTCCAGCATAACTTTTGCCAGCCCCATCCACAGCAGGAAAAACATGCACATGGGCTTACATCTGATGGTGGATGTTCTGGGTAACATTTTCTGAGGTTATGAATCCTTTTTATCTTTCAAAGGCTCACAGCAATGCTGGAAAGAACTGGAAGAAAACTGAAGAAGAGAAATCAACATGCAGTGGTTACATTGCAGAGAATTAACTGTGTTATTTAGGTACTATTAACAGTATTCTCCAAAGAAAAGTGAGTTTATGAGTCATATCATATAGTTTGTTGAACTTTTGGTATTTGATTAAATACTCCGTGTAATCCAAAGGAATTGCACATTTTCTTCAGAGACCACAAAATAATTTACCCTTTGCATTATGCATCTATGCTGTGTTCATATACTGAAACATTTTCCAGAAGTACTGTTAATCTTGGGATTAGAATTATTTGAATGAACAATAGTGGTTGATAAGAAATCTGAAATACCTCCAATTATGCTTAAATTCTTAAATGCCGTTTGATGCTGAGAGTTTATTCTTGGGAGTTGCTATGACTTGATAGAAAATGAACAAAGCGAGCAACACTTCAAAGAAATACTGTAGAGCTGGTAACTAATGCTCACTGCTATTCTGCTAATTAGTTGGAAGCTTAGAGAGTGGAATTAAGCAATTAATTTCCTCCACAATAACGTTAGAACTTCCAGTGGACAGTGATGCACTGTGCAATCTACTTATGTCAGGAAGGGAGAACATAATAACCTTCCACCCTCAAATATTTGTATTTATATTGTAACTTGAGGCAGTTAATGAGATGGGGAGTTGGGTTTATACAACAACTGTAATAAGAAAATAGAAAAAGGTTCCTGCATTAATTCTTATCCTTTCAATTAAAGCCTGATCCAGTAGAAGACACTGAAAGATTTGTTGCTGTCTACAGTCTAGGGAAACTTCTGACATAAAAAAATCTTCCTTGGGGTAAAACATCTACAGCCACACCCTGTGGTGGTCAATGGTGCCCTGTGCAGCTGGTGAACAGGCACCAGTGGGGTTCTCCAAGGCTCAGCACTGGGGCCAGTCCTGTTTAATGTCTTTGTTTTTCATCAGGACAAGGGGATTGAGTGCACCCTCAGTCCTTTCTCAGATGACACCCAGCTGGGTGGGAGTGTGGCTCTGCTGGAGGCAGGAGGGCTCTGCAGAGGGATCTGGACAGGCTGGATCCATGGGCCCAGCCCAGTGGCCCAACAAGGCCAGGTCCTGCCTCCTGCCCTTGGCTCATACCAACCCCCTGCAGCTCCAGGCTGGGCCAGAGGGGCTGCAAAGCTGGGAAAGGCCCTGGGAAAGGTGCTGGGGACAGCACAGGGCTGCACAGGAGCCCAGGGGGGCAAGAGGCCAATGGCACCTGGGCTGTGCCAGCCATGGGGTGGCAGCAGGGCCAGGGCAGTGACTGTCCCCTGTGCTGGGCACTGCTGGGGACACACCTCACACCCTGGGGCACTGCTGGGAACCTCAGCACAAGAAAGACATTGAGGGACTGCTGGAGCGTGTCCAGGGAAGGGAAGGGAGCTGGGGAAGGGGCTGGAGCAGCAGGAGGGGCTGAGGGAGCTGTGGGGGCTCAGCCTGGAGAAAAGGAGGCTCAGGGGGGACCTTGTGGCTCTGCACAACTCCCTGACAGGAGGGGACAGCCAGGGGGGTCGGGCTCTGCTCCCAGAGAACAGGGACAGGATGAGAGGAAACAGCCTCAAGCTGTGCCAGGGGAGGTTCAGGTTGGACATCAGGAAGAATTTCCTCATGGAAAGAGCTGTCAGGCACTGGAAGGGGCTGCCCTGGGAGGGGTGGGATCCGCATCCCTGGAGGTGTCCAAGGTATAAATGGATGTGGCACTCAGTGCTCTGGGCTGGGTGACAAGGTGGGGATTGATTGGACTCAGGGTGGACTCAGTGATCTTGGAGGGCTTTTCCAACCCAATGGTTCTGTGATTTTATGCTCTGGAGAGAAATGAGGCTCAGTAAAATTCACTGCGTTTCATTAAAGTGCTAAAAGCGTTGCTGAGTAATATCTCCTGATGACCCAGAACATGCCAAGTTAGCTTTATGTTTACAGTGGTTCATGTTTGTGACAGCATTAAGGTGAAAGTAAGACTTTTGTAATTACAAAGGTTGACAGAAAAAGGCTTGATAGCTGCATAGTTCTGTTGCATTCTTTGATTTCAGTCTTTTCCTTAGAGTTATTAGAATTGCCCCAAATCAAATTGCCTGTTAAAATCTCCTCTGTAAAACACTTGATTTTCTTGTGCTGAACCCCTTTGGAACAAAAGGATTTATGTGCATTCACTACTTACTAAAGCCATATAAACTCCACTAAAATCCACTAAAGCCGTATAAACTCCAAGAATGTGAAGCACAGCACTTACAATTTGCCATGCACAGGTATTTTGATGGATAGGGGAAAAAAATGGGAGAGGCAGTTTTGCTTTCAGCTTGATGAAGCTTAGCCAGAAACAACTGTTTTCTTGATTCAGAATAAATGTGTAAAAAGGTGGCAGCTAAATGATATCGACCTCATTCAGTTGCTGAATCTCTCAATTTATGGCAAACAATTGAAAAGCTCATGGCATCATTCACTGATCCTGTTCAAAGACAAAACTTTAATGTTCAACTGTGTAGTGCATTTGCCAAGGGGATCCAGTGCCTTATGGCACCAATATGGATAGTTTTTGCCTTCAATTCATCCATATAAATTATTTTATGGCAAGCTAAATTGTGCAGTGAGGACCTAGAAATCAAATAATCCTGCAAAAACTCTGTGCTTAATGATATCACGTAGTAGATGTCAAGCTCATCCAGTTTAGATGTTCCAAAGTGCTTCATGGCAAACTATCAACCCTTTCTCTTCTGTGTGATGATACCTTTGATTTGTCTCTGCATTTTAATGGAAGAGTTTACAGTTCTATGATTCAGCTGCAGAAGAGCTTTGCAGTTTAGGCTAATGCTCAACCTCTCTCTTACAGAGGAACAAAACAACATATTCTCAAAATTACAGATTCTTTTCTTTCTGTAAAAAATTAGTTTTGTGAGAATTGAAAACTGAACTGAATTATTTAAAGGCAAATACTATAAAGTTTTGCTTATCAAAATAAAAATCTTTTCCAGAATCATTTTATTCTGAGGTAAGGACAGATTTTGCACAGCTAAAGATCAGTGGTTTCTTAGGTAATACTTGTGTTGAAATACTTTCAGGATTAGGAAGACTTTTTAAATGGTATTTTTAACTGGAAGCCTTTCCTTCAGCTGGAACTGATATAGACAATAATGCACTATGTTTTAAATACAACTCAAGAACTTTCTCTTAAAAACAAACAAACCCAGAGCACTTCTTTCTCCCACTAGTGCCATGAAGAAGGCGTCAGTGTAAAAATAAATAAATAAATAAATAAATATTTAGTTGATGCTGAGTTAAATTCCATTAAAATTGAAGAAGCCACAACTTTTCAGTGAGTTAATTAAAGCTAAAATCATCTGACTTAACAGCAGAGTGATTTATTAGTTAGTGTCCAAATTTTTACTTAATGAACAGGAAAATCATAAAATTATGATATGGATGAATGTCTCTTCTTCATCTATCACTTCCTTACCTTTCAATTAATCTATTTTGTTTTTAAAAATTTTTATTTCAGCACTATAGCAATAACCCAGTTCCTAGATCTGTGAAGGGAATACAGGATGCCCATACCAGCCCTTCAATAACCTTCAGGGATGTCTATTTAATTCTAATAAAGACACACTTTTCATTCTGATTTTCATGAAGTTTTTACAACAGCACAACAATGAGAACTGTGGGTGAAGTGCTGGAGCAGGCAGGTCATCAGGCTCTCAAGGTGTGCTAAATTATTTGGACACAATTGCCACACCTGTGAAATGACTTTGGAAAACAGCCTCACTCATGGATACTAAGAATTCTTTCTATTTCTCAGTCTGAGGTCTTGGTGATTTGTTTCTTGTGCTGTGTGTTTTCTATAAATAATGTTATTTTTTAGTGAAATACTCTTACTTCTTGGGTGAACATAGTTTTGTGTTGTGAGATGCATCACAGGAAAGATCTGGGCAGACTGGGGCTCACAGCAATGCTGTGGTCTAAAGATAAAACAGCAGTCAGGTGTCTCATGGAACTCAAAATCCAGATAAGAAGGACAGGTGGATGAAAATTAAGGATAGGAGAAGAAAAAAAATGCTTCTTCTGCGGGTGGCCACTCCTTAACATCTGTCTGGTTTATTTTCTGGCATCAAAATCATACTTGGGTATTCATCCAGAGGCTGGAATGGTAGGACTTTCTTGAGCACAACACAACTGCCCTCAAGAAACTTTAGAGGGTGCAATATCTTTGGAGTCTCCTCCCTGTCACCTGTGCTGGAAAATGGCCAAAGGAATTCCTGAGGTGTCAGGCAAAGGGAACGGAGCTGTGCAAATTTCATTTTTGTAGGAAATCCACTTGAAAAAAGGCAAAGGGCTTCATATCTCCCAGCAAACCAACAGCAGCTCCAGCAGGTTTTGCCAGTGTCTTCTCTTGCCCAGTTCCATGTCCTTTCCTGCAGAGTTCTGTGATAGGAGGCCAAAGTAATAATCTCACCCTTACTTTTCAAGTTCTACTTGTTTGCTTTCTCTGGATTAGAGCAACATAATCATATTTTACAAGCTCTGGTACCCTCATTATTCCTCTTCAGACTCTTTTCTGACTTTGATGTCCCTTGCAGCTGTGAAGTTTCTTTTTTACTCTCATTTGTCATCCATTAATTAACTGAATTGATTCTTCTTTCTCTCACTTTTTTGTTCTACCTCTCATCATCCACTTTCATCTCATTCCCTTTATTTAACATCACTTTGAAGGAATGAAGGTTGATGCAGCATTGCTACTGTGAATGTTCAAAAGAACACGGGAAACAATCATTATATAAAGCAACAGAATATGGAATATGTGGTTTCTGTGTTTATTACTTGACCTGTCAATATTCTGATAGGCTGAAATCAACTGAGGGGCCCTGATTTCTCTTGGGATTTCCTAAATAACAGCTGCTACCAGGATGGGATGGAACAGAACTGAACCCACCTTAAATAATGTGATAAACAGAATGTGGAACTTGCTTCTTCACATTTATTTTTTATTGCAGATTTCACATTATGGTCCACATAACATCTGTAAAAATGTTGTCAAATGAAGATCTTTGAAACCATTTAATGACAGCATTTTGCTCTCTAGAAGTGATTGAGAGTCACAGGTGTCAGGTGTGAGACCACAGAGGCTCTGACTAATGACTCAGAGTCATCAGTGCTTTAGTGGGCAGATTTGAGTGCAATCACACATCCAGCCCTTGAAATCAAACCTCACACAAACAAGCTTTTCAGGAATGTTCCATCTCAGTATTTAACAAGTGCAGGTTTTTTTACAGAAAGTGGAGGGGCTGAATGGATCATAAGGAAAGTAAGAAGGGAAGTTCATCAGTTCCAAGTAGGAAGTTGTTATCACCAGAGTACTCTGACCTTTCAAAGACTTTTAAAGCTTTGCCAGCTCTGTGAGGCTGTCCTCACACTTAACAGACAGAAGAGACCCTGAGAACATTAAATCCTCAGCCTGCAAACATTTGCATCCGTTATTAGTTCTGATTTTCTGTGACACGGAGCCTGATTGCATCTGAATATCTTCTCATAATAAGAGGAGTTACTGATACCATGTCAAAACCACCGCTCTGTCCTGATTACATTTGGATATTTTTTTCAGGTTGCTCTTTCCTCCAACCTCCCTTCTTCTTTTGCACAACACTTACGCAGCACACTTGAGCATCTTTTCTTTCATTGCTTATGGCAGTCTGCTCATCAGGGAGCTGTAAATTATGTGAATAAAAAAGGCAGAAAACTGTGCTCACGAGGACAATTTATCAAAACCACGTATCACGGAATATCCTGAGCTAGATCCTACAAGGATCATCCAGTCCATCTCCTCTCCCTGCAGACACCCCAACAATCCCACCCTGTGCCTGAGAGCATTGTCCAAACTCTCCTGGAGCTCTGGCAGCCTCAGGGCTGTGACCATTCCCTGGGGAGCCTGTTCAGTGCCCGACACTCTCTGGGGGAAGAACCTTTCCCTGATATCCACCCTAACCCTCTTCTGACAAAATTTAGGGCCGTTCCCTTGGGTCCTGTCCCTGGTCACACAGAGCAGAGTTTCCTCCTGTAAAAAGGAAACTTTCCTTAGTTAATATTTGTTCAGAAATTATAGGACAGGAAGAACCATGATGTTGCTGCACCATAAAAGATCTGTGACCACTCAACAAATCTCGACTGCCTTTTGATAATCCTGTGGCACCCTGGAGCTTTGCACTGTGCTCAGACAAAGCTGGGAAAGAGGAATGAACCCAGCTGTCTCTGTGTAAGGAAAGGTGCAGGAAGGCATTAGTGATGTGCTAATGGCCACTGCTGATCTGACTTCAGACAGGACATTATTCTTGTCTGCACCTCTGCTTCCTGTCTGGAAAGAGCTAATGGAGCTTAGAGGTGTTACCAGTGCTTGCTGGAATTCAGGTTCAGAGCAGACAGTGGCAGATAAACACCTAAAATATACCGTGGTTTTCAGTGAATCCTGAACCATCCTACCCTGGTCACCTCACTACAGATGTAGATCCTTGATGCTGCTTCACACCACAACAACACAGACTTTGAGATTCAGAAGGCTGAAAATGACTCCTTTATTTTTGGGATGTGTCTCCCCTTTATACTATTTTACACAGACCAATTTGATTGGTGACACAAAGACAAACCTCTTCACTCATCGGTCAGACCAGAGGGACATCAAGAAGTCCCTCCTAGGAAAAGGAATGAATAACAAAGGTACAGTTACAAAAACATTTCTCTTGTTGACAGAAAACCCTGGGAAAAGAATTTCAGAAAAACAAAACACTTCAGGCATGGAAACAGGGCTACAGACCCTGGCTTTGCTGCAGCTGCTCTGTTGGGCAGCACATCTTCTCCACGTGCAGGTACTTGGAGATGTTCCTCCCTAAGACAGAACCAGAACAGCTCAAGACAGAAGCTGTCCACATCAAAGTAAAAGATCACTTTGGGGTTCAAAATGTGAGCAGCTTTGTCAGGACTAGGTGGAGCCTACAAAGTGGGTGTTGGCAAAGTCCACGTAGCTCTGAAGGCAGTGCAGGCATTGCAATCCCTCCTGCTCAGGAACACGAGCCTTTTAGGGAGGTCTGAAAATCGACTGTTCCATAAATATGGACTAGGGAGGAAGTGCCTGTTTATGCTGCTCTAATTATTCAGTTTGCTGCAGCAGCTGCTGATTTGATGTCTCACAAGTCAATACAAATAGTGGGGATGTTGCTGAGGAAAGGGGAATTAGTGCTCAGAAAAACTGCTGGCTGGAGCTGCAGAAGACATTGCAGGGAGAAACCTGAGCTACCTCAACAATAAGATTTCTTGCAAAATTTTTGAAAACACCTCAAAGATTCAGCTTTGGGCATTTTACCTCAAGTTTCTTTGTGTTCTATTCAGTCAGAGAGAAATATAACTTTTATCATTTTTTTTTCATTTGCCACCAGGTGAAAGAATAAATGCCATTTTCCTGTGCTCAGACATCTGGATGCCCTTTTGTCCCCCGTGTCCTCTGCTCCACACACAACCTCTCTGCACCCCCAGTGCTGTGCTGCTGCCTGATGTGAAAACAATGAGGGACTGGGGACTAAACTCCAAGCCTGACATTGTGCTGAGAGAATCGATTAGCAGATAACACCTTCAGTAGCTGATGCACACACAATTTGTCTTGTGCTGCCTCCAAAGGCTCTGAGTGACAGTAATGACTTCTGTGCCTGCACCTGCCCAAAGCTTTCAAATGCAGTTATTGGAGAGTTACACACTTAGCAGTGGTGCTGGTGGGGCCTGTGGAAATTGTCAAAGTTCTTGGGGTTATTTTAGTTATTTTTCTAAGTACCTGTGTTTTTCTAATCCCTGCTGGTTTGCCTCACTGGAAGAAAAATCAAACCTAGGCTATGACTCAACGGTAAACTGAATAAATTAAGAATAAATGGCATCCTTATCACTGAGTTGCAGTGGCTCTGAAAGAGTGCAGAAACACACTAGGAGTAGCACAAAGTTCTCACATACAGTGTTCTCTTTTTGGGTGATACTGGAAGCAAAAAATATTTAAAGAAAATATCATCCTTTGTTTACAGTGAAGGGAGGTTAACAAGGTTTTAAAGCATATTAGGGTACTAAAGGAACTATTTAGGAGACCAATTTCCTAAGGGACAAATACACATCTACAAATAAATATGTAACAATACATATAACTGTGAGTAAGTACTGTTGGCACTCGACAGTAAAATCTTTTTTTATTTCTGCCAAAAGAAAAAGAATTGTGGAAGGTTTGCAGTTAAGCATATCTTTAAATAAAAGATAAATTGAAAGATTTCCATTTTGGAGCATAAAGTCATTCTAGGAAAGTGATTGCCATAAGAATGTGTCTGAGACATATTGTGTGGTGTTTTTCCTTATAAACAAACAAACGAAGAAAGAAGTCAATATTTATAGGATAAAGGAGCTCTTGTAAACTACCAGAAAACTCTGTAATAGAGCAATAAGTTAATAGGGCTCCAGAGCTCAATCTGATTAGTTTTCTTCATTATACAGCCAGCTAGATACTTCTGGTTTTTCTGTTTGTTTCAGGAGGATTTCAAAATCAGCTGTCAAAGAGAAGATCTTAAATTAAGGCTGATTCTGAAATTAGAACCTGAGGCAAACAGTCTCCAAGTGAAGCCAGCTCACAACCACAAGTTTACCTTTTTCCCCCATTAAACTGAACTGACAGGAAATGGCATTAAAGTTAATGTTGAGCACAATATTCATGGTCTGGCTCCCAGAGAATGACAACACTCTGAAAAAAAACACAAGATGTCCCTAAATATTTTCTCCAAGGAGATGAGACCATGTAGTCAGCACTGGTGGCTGCAGTTGCCCATGGTTTCATCTACTCAAGTGATCAAGGCTGAGAAAGTTTTGACGGGATAAGCTGAAAATTAGTTGGACACCTCCTTTCTTCCCCTTGCCTGTTCAAATTTGGGATCTTATCCCTCTGCAAGAAGATTCCCAATGCTTGGCTTCTGTCTCTGACTACAGACTGGATGGTGCTTGGTGATGGTAGGGAGTTTGTTTCTCAAACTGGAAAGGTGCCTTATCCTATGCTCAGCTGCTGCCTTTTTTCACCCCCATTTTCTTAGCTGCTGCTTCTTCCCTTTAACTAAACCATTTTTTCTCGCATTTCTCAGGGCTACACTTTTTCTCTGAAGAATTATGGGGCACCAGTTCTCAAGAATTTTGCTGTTCTCCCATGGCTGAACTGAGCATCATAAAGAAAACCAGCATGTGCTGAGCTCTGGGGCACACATTTATGTTTCTGCAAGGAGCTGGTAACCAGTGTAACAGGTCAGGACTGGGAGTGTGTGGGACAGTGGGACTGGAGTCACAGTGCAACAGCCTCTTCTTTGACTACACTTTTGTGGGACCTTGGGTAAATCACCTTGTTCCCACATCTTAAAGGATTTTGGGCCTTCATTACTGCCATGCTTTTATTGAATACTGACCCTGAGTTAGTGTAGGAGAGGTGGAAACAACTTAATTACTTGATCCCTAAGCAACAGCCAAACAAAGACTCAGGAGTTAGAGATGAAATGCAAAAGGCATCTTTTATCTCTGCTCAGAATCCTAACTTACTAATGGGACCCTGGAGAGTTTTTCCTCATTTTTTTTCCTTGTTATTAAATGAACAGAGAGAGAAAAAAAAAAGAGAGAGAGGTCTGTTCTATGCTTTGTGGAGGTTTTTGTATAAATAGAAGAAATACAGATATTAGGCTGAATTTTGGAGGTTTTTACTGGGATCCAAAAGATGAATTAGGCATTTGTAGGGCAAGTAGGTGCCTAACTAACACTTCATCTTTGTCTTGTTCATAAAATGGCAATACCACTCTCAGGTTTGAGGATTCCTCAGATCTCAGCCAGGATATTTCACTATACTCCTCTTATTCTTTAGGTTGAATTCTTTCCAGCATGGGAAAGAAACAGCTGCCAGATGCAGGGCAGGATATGTGCTGGAGACTAGAAATGTGGTCAAGAAAGATATTGTAGATTGGTACCTTTGAGACAAAGCAGAGATTTCCACCTCCCCAGTTTTGCAGTGTATAAGATTTAAGCTGATTCTGAGCAAGGACTTTTGGTGCTTGGCTGCAGGATTTACCAAGGCTGTGTTAAGAGATGAAGTTCCCTGTGTAAGGATTCAGGGTAGGCAGCACATTCTGTGACAAGCCCTGCAGAAAACTAGTGGGCAACACCCTCAAGAGGGATATCTGTCAAACCCTTTCTCTCCTCAGATATGGGCACAGTTGAGTATCCACAGATAAGTACCTGTAAGGGCAGGATGCACAACGTATCATTTTCTCCAGTGCCTCTCACATTTCCTTTGAGTGCTGATAAGGGGTTTGACCTTTCTTTGAAGGCACAAAGCCTGGGTGCAGCTCCATCACACTGCAGGTGAAGCACTCACTCAAGAAGTGCAGGACCTGTATTCCTGCTCCTTTCCAGTTTAAAAGACTTAAAGTCATTATTCCACTTTCTTTACCTTCACTGCCATGTTGAAGAAATGACAGCAGGATTGCAAGGAAACACTAGACTAGAGAGATTTTTAGGGTCTCCTGTGACAGCCCATGGATAAAACACCCCTCACATGAGCAGAGGGGATCAGAGCCTGTGCCCACCTCTGTTCCCCTGTGGCCAAGCTCTGATTCCCCCTTATGCTGGAGCTGATGGTACCAAAGCAACCAACCCTCCAAGCATGGCTTAGGGAATAACATTGGATAAGAGATACAGACTCATTCCTTTGAGTTTAAAGTATTTGGTTAAAACTAACAGCAAGAAATGTCAAAACAAACTGTTGAGGCACAGATTTTAGCCTTCCTATGTTGTTTAGCCAAATTGTGTTTGAGTGTTTTCCCTCCACAGTGTTCTGATGACCCTTTGTGTGACTGACCAGAGGTTTATATCTGCAGTTCTAATTTCACTTCTAGTCTGCAATTTTTTAGAAGGAGTTTATGGAAATAGGTATCAGACTGAACCTTCACCTTTTTTCATTATTTTATTCTGAAAGAAGGACTTTTTTTCTGAAAAGCAGCACAGTTTATTGTCTCTAACAGAGGAAGGAAATTCCCTACACATACTGAGGTATTGCAAGGACTGTGCTTGAGCAGCTTTTATGAAAAAGTTGGAAGCTGAGGTGTAATCCAGAGGTTTAGTCATAAACCCATTTTTTCTTGGACAGCTAGCAGATTTGCCAAGATCTCCAGAAATATTTCTGTGCTTTGAACAAAATCCTGAAGGTGATCACACTTGGCTTTGTGAGGTAAAACTGGAAGAATGTTGAGGACGATGGTGAGTTTGCTGAGTGACCTTACAGCTGGGAATGCCAAGACCTGGACAATACCAGCGTGGGAAACCCCATCCATTGTGTCCATGACCTGCTGCTCGTACTCTGGCTGCTTTGAGAAGCAGAATCTCTGTGTAGACCTAACGTAAGTGTTTGGAGAAGCTCAGAGGCTCTCTCACAGACATG
Organism: Zosterops lateralis; assembly: GCF_965231275.1. Lineage (NCBI taxonomy): Eukaryota > Metazoa > Chordata > Aves > Passeriformes > Zosteropidae > Zosterops > Zosterops lateralis. Next base: position 3,733,452 of record NC_139765.1, read on the forward strand.
CCTGAGCTCCCTGTTTCAGGAGAGAGGGGATCAAAGCTCAGAGCTCATAAAAAGAACAGCAGGGTGGAAAATAACTCATCCTTGGAAAATGGGTGCCAAGAGCTGGGATGGACTGAGCCTGACAGTGCCAGCATTCCCACTTGTGTGTCTGCACTCAGGTGCTGCTTTAGGACCCTTATTACAGAGGTAATGAAATAAATTTACTCTTTGCATTTGAGCCACGGTTTTGTGTTTTTTCTGGCTGCCTATCTGCATTGACTCACATGCTTGGGAAGTACTTGCAACTCACAGATAACCAGAAGTTCCAGTTATTCCCTTAGATCCCCACTGGAGTCTTTCAAAATCTTGCCTCTTTGGTTCTTCTGCTCTGAGAAGTGAAGGACCCACCAAGCCCCTGGTGCAAGGAAGGAAGGCTCACGTGGAGAGGAGAATCTGACACTGTGAGCTCTGTAAATGTCTGTAGAGTACAACTGCAAAGGCTCAAGACAGATTTTCCTCCCCAGGTAGAACTACCTGGCTGTACAAAATCATGGCTCTCACACAGCTGCAGATGGCAGTGACTGCAGTGATCATTCTAAATCAGCGGCCGCTTTTCTGAAGCCTTTGACAAGAAATACTTGATTTACAAATAGTAACTTCTAGGTGGTGGAGGTCCTGCTGAAAGTTTTTGGTGTCTCCCTCTGCTTGCTTGTGTAAAGAAAATCAGATGCAAAGCAGCTGCTTTGGGTCCAACCTCCTGACTCCTGAGTGAGTGAAGAGCTGGCTTTGATCTCTCACCAATAAACAAATATGAGAAAGGCTTTTTGAGCGGATGGGAGCAGCCCCGTTTCCAGGTAACCACATCCTTTCCTCATGAATCACTATGGAAACCCAATTCCCTCCTTCTGTTTCCTCTAAATGAGAAAGCATGTTTCCCTGCTAGCAGAGGGGAACTCTTTGATTTCCTATTCCAGTCCTTGACACCACAATAGCAGAGGGTCACTTTTAATTCTAATGTGAGGCACTGAAATTTCAGCAACGTTGAAACAGACACCCCAGGCAGTCTCACAGCTGCTTCAAAATAACCTGCTCAAAATGCCTTGAAAGGAAATGAAAGCCTTTTGTTTTCTCAGAAAATGGTGCTGTTATGTGCAAACAAAGATGCAGAACACAACTCAGCTCCTGTGTCTTCCACCAGCCTTTCCTGAAGATAAGGTGCTTCCACCTACACATTAATTGCCACCATGCTTAGCCAATGCACAGGAGTTTCAGAGGATTCAGTCATGAACTTGAACAGGTCTAAGGTCAGGATAAAGCTTTCTGAGAACATGGTTCCCACCTTAAGGAGTGTTTTTCAAGCTACCTCCTGTCTGCATTTATTCAGGTTTTCTGTTTACCAATTTGTGAGATCCTACTGGCTGGCATGGAGAAGTGACATTATAAAAAAGTGACATACTGACCCTTGGTTTTGGTCAACACCCTACCAGGCAGTCCTGATCCCACCTATACTCCCATCTTCACTTAGAATGTTCCCATTTACAACAAAAATTAACGCAGTAGTGTGTCCCTGAGCCTTGAAAGTTATCAAGTGCTTAACTTTTGTTGAGATGCTTTTGATCACAGAAAGCTGATTTTTTTTTTTGTTGGTTTTCAAAGGTTTCAAGAATTCTGTCACTTGATGTTATTGAAGCCCTGCAATATTCAGTGGTTTTGATATCAAAGATGCGTGGTTTTCTTTCTTAGTAATCTCACCATGTGCACAGAGTTTTTAAAATATAAATTGGTGTGTCCTACCAGCACCTCAGATGGGTTTATCAGCATGCTCCCCTTCCCAGCTTGCAAAGTGAGATCTTATCATCCCCCACATCTCCATTTGTTTTTTTAATGTGTCTTTTATCCTGGGGGCTTTGCAGCTCTCCAGCCATGAATGATGATATCCATTCACCCTCAAATTATCATTATTGCTTCCTTTAGAGCAATAAAGATGTCTGAAGGAATGTTGTTTCAGACAGCCAAGTAAAACAAAACAGCCCTTTCCTGTCATTAGCTCCCATAGCAATCAGAGAATTAGTTTCCACTCTAATAGACCACTTCCCAAAATTTTTCTTTCTTTTTTATTAATTGCTGGCATTGAAGTCGAGGTAGGGAGAGCCATGGGCAGGCAGTATTTTGCACCTCCCTTTCATGTTGCATTAACATGTTTTTTTCATATTGAAACTCCTAATTTCAAGACAAGAAGATTCTTCCAGTGGAAAAGCCTGCACTGGGAGCCAAGCGTTTCAATAATTTTGAATAAAGTGTTTCAATAAATTATGAAAATTTAACAGATTGTTCTGGCTGGAAATTTTCTCTTTTTAATTTTTGAGTGATCTTAATTTAAAAAAAAATATATATTTTACCTCTGGATATTTTTAAGACTGGTTTTTATGACCCTCCAAGGATGCTGCAGTTGAGATTGTCAGAGACCAGTCATCCATTGTATGTGCAGTATTGGTCCAAATCTATTTGTTGATATGTCCAAGGAGAAGAAGAAGCAAAAAAAAAAACAAAAAACAAACAAAAAAAAAAAAAAAAAAAAAAAAAAAAAAACCCACAAAAAAACCCAAAAAAACCCCAAACAAACAAACAAACAAACAAACAAACAAAACCCCAGAGAGATGTTCCTAAAAGATTCCTGTTGGAGGCTCTCTCTCGGCAAGAGAAGCCAACCTTGAAGTCTTGGGACAGTTGTCTGTGGGACAGATTTGTTACAGATTTCACAGGGCTAGAATATCACTGGAGATGAAAACCTTGGGGAGCAGGCTCACTTTGGCCACTGCATCAAAGGAGTGGAGTCACACAAAAGCTAAAAGCCCCTCTCCTGGTACAGAGGATGATTATCTGCAGCAGAAGCACCACATAAACCAGCACACAGTCCCACTCCAGATCCATCACTTGCCTTTAATGGATGCCCATCCCAGATTAAAAAGAGAAAGCTCTACTCATTGAAATTGCTTCATCATGAGACTGCATCCCTTGTCTCTTCTCAGCACAATGATCTAGTCCTCAGAACAGTATAAGCTTGCAACTAACAGTATAGAAAAAAAAAAAAAAAAGCTTTTGTCTTGCATACCTGCACAGAGTACATAAAGCAAGTCTAAAAAGATACTCTAGAATTATACTGTCAGATACTGGTTGCTCTGCATCATTGGAAGAGCTTTTGCTGCAGTAACCCAAGCATTTAATGTATTATAATAATTAACTATCTGAAAAAAAATACTGTATACTTCCAATTTCCATTAGCTGTCCTTTTTGACATGCAGTTAAATTCTCCTTTGTGATAAAATCCACCAGCCAGCTGGATAAGAAATAAAAGAGGGGTTTTATAAGTCTTTTATGAATCCCTATCTCTGTTTCAGATCAGATTTAGCTCCTGGTTTTATGCTGCAGTAGCAACACAAGCAGGAACAGCAGCTCTGAAGGGTTCTTGGGGTTGTTGCCATCTCATGAGGAGGAGCAGCTGTATGGGTTATATGGGCTGGATAAATATGGGCTGGAGCTTTGCAAATGAAAGCCCATTGGGGTGCATTGGGAACAGGAGAGCCAGCAGGTCAGGGAGTGATCCTGTCCCTCTGCCCAGCCCAGATGTGGGGCACATCTGGAGAGCCGTGTCCAGCTCTGGGATCACCAGCACAGCAGGGACAGGGAGCTCCTGGAGCGGGGCCAGCGGAGGCTGCAGAGATGATTTAGGGCCTGGAGCATCTCTGCCAGGGAAAGGCTGAGGGAGCTGGGGCTGTCCAGCCTGGAGAGGAGCCCCAGCTGAGAGGGGCCCTGATCCCTGTGTGTCCCTGTGAGCAGGGAGGGCTCAGGGCAGGGCCCAGCAATGGCACCAGAGCCACGGGCAGGGACTGAGCCCCAGGAGGTTCCACCTGGGCATGAGGCAGAACTTCTTCCCTGGGCAGAGCCCTGAGCAGATTGTCCAGAGAGGCTGTGGAGTCTCCTCCCTGGGATATTCCAGAACCAGCTCGACACAATCCCGTGCTCTGGGATGGCCCTGCTGGAGCAGTGAGGTGGGACCAGCTGATCCACTGTGGTCCCTTCCAGCCTAAGCCATTAATGAGGCTTGGAGAGTTTTTGTTCCATGTTCAGCCTTGGAGAGATGTCAGAAATCTGTTCACTGCTACATTTTTTGTGTGTGGACAGAGAAGGACACGTGCATGCACATGTGTGTGTTCAGTATCTTACAGACACAATTTCATGTCATATTGGGTGGAAAAAGAACTATAGTTGGGTTCTTGAAGCAGCCCCTTAGGACAGGTGACTGTCAGGACCAGCACAACTCACCCTAGTGGAATTCCTGCTGAATATCCAGGAGGAAAGCACTGCACTAACACCAGGGAAGGGCTCCAGGAATGCAAAGTTTCTGCCTCTTGGTGTGTTGAGCTCTGCACTGACACCATGATCCGGTCACTCTGCCCAGTGCTGCATGGACCAGGCAACCATTCTCTCTGCTGCTCTTCTCAAAGCATATTTCACAACACAAATGAGGATTTTTTAATGGTTTTGTTCATAGATGCTCCCCTTCATGACTTTTTAAGCATTCTCCCCACATTCTAGTTGTAATATTCCAATGGTTTTGACAAGGGACAAAATAGGAAGAGCAGCAGCAAATTGATTTCTGTTTCTTTCAAGAAACATAAACCAAAAAGCATCCTATTAAAGATCCCTTGCACTCTCATAAATGATGTTGATTACAAATATAAGCATCTGGAATAGAAAATAAGTTTGTAGAACCAAAATATATTTTAACAAAGCCACACAAATGACTTGAAGATATTTTTAAAATCTATTTTATCCTCGGTCCTTTGTGAAATAACTGACTGTTTTGGCCAGCTTTGGAAGATGTAGTAGTGGTCTGTGCATCAGAAAGAGAATAATAGAGCTGATTGCACCAACAGCATGGCTTAGCTTGTTAATGTTGCAAAGCAAAACTAAGAATAATAGATGGAAGCTCTATAGAAATAAAAAATTATAGCATAAATCCTGGAGAAAACTCATTCTATAAGAGGGCTAAATTTAACCTGGCTGATATGAAGCACAAAGCTTTTCCAAAAAGCAATGCACAAACAAAATCAAAACAAATCAATGAGATATTAAAGAACCACTATAAATCAGTGCTCACAGGGCTCCCTTTGATTCTTGGCTGTTTTTTGCCTTCATAGAAACTTAGTGGCACTGCATGCAGTGTTCAGAAGTGCCTAACATCTGGATGCTCCTGAAAATGTTATCCATGAGCCACCTCTCCATTTTTTGTAAATTTATTATCCATCAGAAAATAGGCCAGTGACTAAGCTCATTTTAATCAGCCAGCACCAGAGACTTCAGAGGAGATTAATACCAGAGCAGGTCCTGATATTAATTAACAGGTGCCCCATTTAGTTCTTTTGAGAAAGGCCAGCACACAAATTTCCAGCAGGGAAAGGGACAGACATATCTCGAGTTTCACACCTCATAACCCCAAAAATGTACTGAAAATTTCTGCCATTACAGACAGAAGCTAAATTGTGGATCCTGGAGGGAAATACATGATACAGAGGAGGCAGTTTCTCCAACTATCCTCTTGTTGCAGTGTCATTTCCCACTGTTCCAGCAGGTAGAGCCATGGCTTCAAATATTTTCTAGGAAAGCAGCTGGTCTGATCATTTGGGTTGAGTACTCTCCCCAGCTGCATGACTCTGTTTTAGATTAAAGATCTGGAAATAAATCCAAAACAAAGCCCCACCACTCCTCTTACCCTTTCATAACTGGGAGGAAGCTAAAACTGGGATTCCATCAGCTGGAAAAACCTTAATTTCACTGTGACAACTGTAAGACTGCCCACAAATAAATATTTAGTTCTATGGGCTGAGAAGTTGAGTTAAAAGGCTGGCTGTCTCAATGAAGAGGGTGCCCTGTGAGGCAGCAGGAGATGATACAACTTTCTGGCATAAACACAGTGATGGAACGTGAACTCCTTTGGCCTACTGAAGCACCACCAGCAAAGCCAATATCATTGATTTTCCCACTTCACTCCACCAGTCATGGACAGAGGGAAATCCTCAAGGTGGATGGTAATACTGTGGATTGTTTGTTTGGCTTTTTGTGTTTTTCTTTTTTTTTTTTTTTTTTTTTTTTTAACTGAGACTTCAGCCACACAGTGACTTTTGAAAACTTTCAGGTTTTTTTAAGTCATTGGTTATTTAAGCAATATTTAAACATTTTTTATCCCTTAGAATGTCTGTATATCTCCTGGGTAGGGCAGAAGTGACTGGTTTAGATAAAGTACGTGGCACTGTTGCTGTTTGTGGATTATCAAGGATAGTTTATAACCTCAAAATATTAGGTTTTTTAACTGAGCCTTTTCTGAATCTGGACCAGGCCTCTGAATTTAGGCAGACTGGCTGGAGGAACTTCGATCTCTGGTTCTGTTTCAGTTTCTGATGAACAGCTCTTTGTACAATAAAGAGAAATACCATCCCCCCTTCACATGAGAGAGCACATCCTCAACAGGAAAAGTGAATCTCCAGATATTTTTTCTGCATCCCAGCCCTGAGATATGGCTCCAGACAGGAGCAGGGGGTGGTTTCTGTATTGACTGTGCCCTTGCATGAAGGTACACACTGCCTGAGCCACATCTTTGTAAACTGAATCAATAAAATAGCTTGGGATAATAAATTAACCTCTAAACACGACCAGACAATTATTTGCATTTTACTACCCTTTCCGGATGTAATTGATAGCCTTATCATAATTCGTTTATTCCTTTTGAAAAGTATCAGTCCCACCCAAGGCATAATAGTTCTGCAGCAGAACTGTAATTATTGAGCTGTTTGAAATAGCTTACAAGTCACAGTGAGAGGCCGTGCAGGCAAATGTGAATATTGGTTATTATAAAGAGAAAGAATGCCATCCAGAGTGTCTCCATTTCTAGGGCAATGAGGAATTGAATTAATGTTTTCTGGCATCAATGGACAGTGGTGTTTTCAATGCAGGCAATGTTAATTACGTTGCTTTTCATGGAATTAGTGCGACAAGTGCGATTTGTTGGGGCTGAATTCTCAAAGAGTGGGAATTAGTATAGTTGCAACAGAATCAATGAAACTATGTTTGCACAGGATCAGAGAAGCAGCATTTTGCTTTTTATTCCCCTTCAGCTCGCTGATATTATATAATCTTTTGTTCTGACACCAGCTGATGATAGTTTTTAGTGAATCTGTGTGGCTCACACGCAGCAGAGCTGCACATGCTGGCTTCAGCCAGACCAGAGAGCCAGACCACCCTCAGCAGCATGTCTTCCTTAATCCAATATTAGAACTGTGATGGAAACCTCTTAGCAACATGGAAGATGAAAATGGAACGAGAAAAGGAAAGATGCACCAGAAACTCTCACTGTGAGTTCTGACCATTCCTCTGATATTGACTTCTGGAAGGGGCACCACTGAGTTACCTCTCATCAGTTAAGGCAGGGGTAACAACCTTTCCACCCAGCTCAGCACATGTGCAAAGAAACTTGAATGTGTCCTTTTTCCAACTGAACTTCACAGGTGTTCAGTGCTGTCTGAGAAACAAGTCACTGATTTTGAACCTTACTGTTAAAAATCCTTCCAACTCCATTTCACCAGCACACACACACACACACACACACATCACTGTTGCAATAGGACATGAAATAAAGATATTTGACTCCAGTCAGAAGGTAGTAGAAATAAGAAGGTTTTATTTACAATTTATATATAATATAATATAATATAATATAATATAATATAATATAATATAATTAGTATATAGTATATACTAGATAGTAGATATATAGATATAAATATAGATATATGGATACCCCTTTTTACTCAGGAACTTTGTGCCGAATTTACTGTGGTGTAAGAGCAGGGCCATGTCAGTTCTCCCTGGATGTCTGGTCATTTTAAAGCTAAAGATTAAACAAAATTACCCATTCTTTTTATAACATGTTTTGGTAAGAAGGCACATTATTGGTCCATAGGGCTGACACCTCTCCCATTGGCTCAGTAACAGAAATAGCAAACAACACCTGTTGTTATGGGAAAGGAACATTGCTTACACAAGGTTGTTTTGGGGAAAAAGAAAACTGTTGCAAAGTTTCCCTTGGGAAGAACCAGCAATTCTCAGGTTCAGAAAATATCAGGTCCACATCAGCCTCCCCAGTGAGGTGCATGTACAGGACACACAGAGCTGCTCCTCCTGTGTGATCTTTGAAAAGCTTTTTTAGCAGACACCAAAAGAGGCTATGTAAGTGACTCAGAAATTAGGATTTTTACAGGACTGACAGCTGACACCATGAATTACTGTATAAATAAGTTCCACTTTGACAGGAATTCACAAAGGAGACTCACACAGTGATTAGTGCTGCCTTCAGCAAGGCCAATGTAAATGCTACATAAATGCCTGAGACGAGCCAAACTAATCATTGTTCATAGATGTCAGATGTCTAAATGCAATGCTGGAAAGGGAGATGTTGCCCTCATCCATGTAACACATGTACCATTTTCAACTTATTTCATTTTGCACATAAACAAAAATATTTTAATTTGTAGAAAACAAGTTCCCTAAGTGCAAGCAGAAGTAAAGAATGAGAGGGAAGTTTACAGGGTAAAAATCTCAAAGCTTGAAGATAATAAAACCAGTTGTTATAACAATTTCTCCTCTCCTTATTCTGAATAAAAAAAAGAGCTGCTCTTAATCCACCTGATCTTGAATAATACCCCCATTAATTCCCAAACAACTTTTCTAGCAGGAAGTTCAGTGCCTTGAGGTGTGCTCATGACAGTGAGAAGGAGGGATGGTCTGGCAATGGAAACTCTTTAGAAAGGCAGAGCAGCTGAAAATGGCAAAATCTGCCTATCTCTTCTGCCTCCATCTCATCCTACCCTCAAATAATCCAATGGGAGAATAAATTGGACTAATTTAATTAAATGCAGCAAATTCGCCTTAATTACACTGCAGAGTATATGGTTGTATGGAGACTGTTTTTTTTAAATTTAAACTTCCACAAATGTCTAAAGGAAAAACTGGTTTAAACTATCCATGAAATTATTTTTATGTGGAATTAAAACGGCAGTTCTGCATCTGTTAACCTATGACAGCACAAATTATGATTATGAGTCAGCACAAATCAGCAACGATTCTGATTATGTGTGGTAACAGGAATTCAGTACTCTTTTGGAGGAAAACGATAGTTTTGGATGTATCTCTTCACACAATGCTTTAAGAAACTATGTATAGAAACAAGCACTTCAGGGGTGAAATGTCAAAAAAAACCCCAAAAACCGCCTCACAGGATGGAACAACAGCAGAATGGAGAATTTCATTCAGCCAAGGCTGGAACTCAAGCCCTGCCTTGTATGAGGATGCAGGGAAAAGCAGCTGAGCTCCAAAACTGACCAAAACTTTCCTGGAGCTGGCAAATTGTATGAAATTTGAATGATGTGCCCCAGAGGGTCAATATGCAAAACTAGAGCTGAAAGCAGGGGCTGAGGAATTCTCAAATGCACTTACACTTTCTCTTTTGCATATCTCTGGAACTGAATTTGATGAACAGGAAAGCATTCGAAGCACAGCTTGCTTTGAACTGTTATTAGTGACCAAGAATGAAGTCATTTCCAAGAAAATCACAGTGTGGAAAAGAGGGTTAAAACAAAAGCAAAAGGAATGGAATTTTGAAGCATTCCTGATTTCCAAATGCTTCTATTGTCATTGTATTTTTATCAGCATGTTCCCCATCTGGTTAAAAAAAAATATTTCATGGAGCTGGGCTCTTGATCCAAAAACATGATATTGTTTCTATTCTTTTCCATTTTTAACTGCTCAAAACGTTTGAATGTAAGAAGAGAAAAGTACCTAAACCACGCTTGCACACCAGGGAGATTGTCTGATGAGGGAATCTGGGTAGGGAAGATATGACTGGCAATTCTTCTCCCAGCACTCTCAAGATTGTCAGGCATAAAGCACAGCCCTGAGAGACTCTGAAGGGCTTCTCCACTGGTGGGACAATCACTGTGTTGAAAGGTATAAACAATAAAAGACAGGGTAATGTGTAGGCTCAGTGTTCACTTTGATCTCATCTGCGGCTTCCTGAACACAGGGAATCAGCAATTCTGGTTCCTGGTGCTCCATTTGTAGCTGGAGAGTTTGGCACAAGGATTTTAAAATGGTCCCCCATCATGGGTTCTGTTTAAAAAGCAAAGCAGTGTGGCAAACAACAAGGTGCCTCATTAGTTCTGCAGAGATGCTCAGCAGGGGAGACCCTTTCCTGCTCTAAAATAGCAGGAATTTGAGCACAACAGAAAAAAAGGGGCTTTCTCTTTAAACAAAACCCACAAACTTCCTTTCCATCACCATCATTTGTCATTTCAGATCTCTTTGCTCCTCTCAGGAGCATGTCCTTTCACTTCCCTAATCTTCTTTGCTATCTTTTGAAAATGTGATAGAAAGAATTAATGATTTTGTTTAATCTTTAGCTTTAAAATGACCAGACATCCAGGGAGAGCTGACATAGCCCTGTTCTTACACCACAGTAAATTCAGCACAAAGTTCCTGGGTAAAAAGGGATATCTATATATCTATATCTTTATATATATGTGTATATATATATCTATATATCTATCTAATATATATACTATATATTATGTATATTATCTTATAATCTTTTGTGCACCACTCCTATTACAGGGGTAGCACAAAGGGGCAAGTCACCACATTCTCCTGCTGTGTTAAGCAGTATTCACAAAAAAAAAAAATTAAAAATATATATATATATATAGGGACAGATGCTTAGCAATGGATTTTATACACACACCATTATGACTCTGGCAAACTTTTTAGATTTTGTACTGTCTTGAAAACATTTGCCCCAAACAGAAAGGAAAAAGAAAAAGCCTATTTTGTAGTCTCTTTAAAAAATCCTCATGAATTTTGAATATTTCCACTGAAGTAGATTAGAAGAAAGGCATCATTGCCATCTATTAATCCCTTCCAGTTTAATATTGCAGAGAATAAACCTTTCCTCATTTACCACTTAAACCATGCTGCTGCATGATCCTTGTCCCCAGCACAGCACCAGCAGGATGTTTCTCCCTGCAGCACATTTATTGAGTTATTCATGCAAGTCTCACTCACCTCCTGAGTTCTTGCTGCCTAGAAATGCTCCTGGAGGAGCTCCTGGAATTTCTGGTTTTCCAGAGCTCACATAACAAACAGGGAAAGGGAACTATCAACACCAGAATGAATATTTTTGAGTAAAGGAAACAAATGGATGCTCCTCCCCTTCCCCCCAGTTTGATATTTTCTGGTCAAAGCATATGCTGAGGGTTAACATTGATTATTTCAGCTGAGTGCAACCAAAATCACTGAGGAAAATGCTGACACTTAGATGAAAAGACTGAGAATAGGAGTGGGCAGAAAAGGTGAACCAAAACTAAAGTCTATGTCTGCAGCCTCTCTATTATCTCTTGGTGTGTTCCTCTTACTGTGCAGCTTCATCATAAAAGACAATCCCTGCTGGACTTCAGTTAATACTTGCAGATGCTTTCAGCCCCTGAGGAAAATAGATTTATTTAGTAAATAAGAAACTATAAAGCATGCCTATGTGTACCTGATTTAAATAAATCTTCATGCATATATCTCCCCTTCCCATGGCAGGTGTGACACAAACCAGTGTCAGTGAGAGTTTCACTTTGCAGTTAACTGAAAATTGTCAAAATTGGTGAATTAGCATTTGCTAAGCTCCACATTATGCTCTCTGCACCTGAGCTACCTCATTTAAAGTTACCCCAGACGTGTCTGTGCAGACAGATTGCTGTGCATTTATCATATTGTCTGAGTAATGCTGTGACATTTTCAGGAGTCTAATTTGCTCCCGTGTGACCTCCTGCAAAATGAATTGTCACTATTAGGAAGAGTAAGAGAGACAGGTCAAATGTGGAATAACTGGATGCACGTACAGCAGTCATTAAATTAGCAACATATGGAAAAAAGGGTTGACAGCAATCAGCTGTTGTCCTTTCTACTCTCATGAACATGAGAAAACATTTTGAGAAGGTAGCCTGCTGATCTGCTTGAATGCCTCACACACTTAGGAAACAAACAGATATGCCAAGTCTCACCATCCATCTCCCTTTTTTTGGTGCTTCTTTCCCAAGAATAAATTTCAGCACTTGGCTGAACTAAGCCTGAAAATGGAATTCTTATTTGATGAGATCAGAATGGTGTCTTTATTCTGCTGGCTTATACTCTCAAGTGGATCAAAAAGTTTTTACTGCTAATTGTGCCCAAACAAATTAACTTTGAGATCAAGGTTTCTAAATGGGATTTTCAAAAAGGGCAGTGAGCAAAGTCTTGGCATCTGGATCTTGCTAAAAAATACTCTCTCTTCTCTCCTGAGCAGCTTATCCTTTCCACAAGTGTTTTAGCAGGATGATTGTCTGTCCTATTGTTGCTGTTAGAACTCTAAACAGAAAATTGAGATTACCTGGCACCTTCCAGTCCAGCCATAGAATCAGTATGTGGAACAACATAACATCCATACATTTTTGGTAATCTATCCATTCTCCTGTACAGAGTTTGGAGTTATGTTCAACAGATTAAGAGCAAAATCTTATCAAAAGAATCTTATCAAAATGAATTTCTCAGTGTGCATTAAAGAACCAGCATGAATGAGGGCCTCATTGTTTTATAATACTTCACTCACTAGGGTACTTCTGGAGACTGTTTTTGGTTCAGAGTCATTAACACAGGGACAAATACCACCAAAATTACCCTTTCGGCCTTCTGGTCTGCATTTCTCTCAAGACCACAATGTGATTTCTTGCTTCCACCCTGTGCTCACTCCAAAATGACATTCTGGGTTTCTGCCTTACAAGTGGGATCATTAGGAAATCCTAGGAGGAATCATATACAGGACTTAAGTCCTAGCCAGGTGGGTTACATGAGTTTTGGAGCAGTTCAGTCTTTGGGAGTCCCTTGATGATGTCAAAATCTGAGTATTGTTTAAAAACGCAGAAGCAAAAATGCACAGGCATTTACAGAAATAACACACACGTCAAAAAGTGAAATCCAGAATCCATCAAAATCAATTAAAAAACCCATTTTAATTGCGCTGGAGCTAGGATTTTAGTCTGTGAAGCCGATAATTGGAAACTAGCTGGCTGAAAAATTAATGCATTGCTGAGATATTTGAAGCTCCTCACTAACTTTATAATTCTGCTAATCATCTATAAGTCTAAACATATTTACGCTTTGCTAACTGCACCTCCAAGAAAATAAGAGTGAGGTTTGAATGCCAGCTGGGCTCTGTTAGCATCAAAAAGGGTATCAGGCCTGGGAACAGGCTGCCCAGGGAAATGGCTGTGCCAGCACCCTCAGAGCGATTTCTACGTCATGTGGATGTGGCATTTGGGGACGTGGCTGATTGGTGGAGTAGGCAATGTTAAGTTGGCAGTTGGACTTGAGTGTGATCTTCAGGGTGTTTCCCAGCTGGACCAGTCAGAGATTTAAGTGTAGCTCAGCATGGAGTCAAGGCTTAGAGTCAATGATCCTCAAGGCTGCCTTGCAACATGGGTATGTGTGAGATTGCCAAGGGAGGGCAGCTGGTAAGAAAGACAAAGGAAAGGGCAAGAGCAGTTCTTGGAAGGAGATTCACTCAAAGGCTGCCTTAAGCAGTCCCCAGGGCCACTGGGAGGGGCTGAGCTGGGGTGGGGACAAAGGGCGGGGCTGGCCTGGCTGTGGTGTAGTGTGGCACCTGTGACATCACGGGGGACATGTCACAATGGGGGCAGCTCTACAAGGCCCCAGCAGGTAACGCCGGCCCTGTATTGCTTGGGCAAGCGGTGAGTGCACACGTGGCGGGGAGGCTGGGCTGGGGACAAGGGCCGGGGCAGAGAGGCTGCACCCGGGCTTGGCTTCTCCCCCTGCATGCAGGGCCAGCCCCTCATGGCAGAGCCTTGGGCAGGGCACCATGCTGCTGCTGCTGCTGCTGCTGCTGCTGCTTGGGCAGCGGGACAGGCCTGGCTGCTTGCCTGCTGTCTGGGGCCCTGTCCTTGGTGCCCCCAGACAGATCCCTGGCATTGCTGTCCCTGCTTATCCCCACTGCCAGCGGCCTCCCTCCCAGTGCCACTCAAGGCCTTCTCTCCCTCCTCCTGCAGACCATGGATACCTCCTGGGTATTGTGGATTTTGGTGCTGCCAAGCATTCTCCAGTTCCCACAGCCTGTGGGAGATGGATTGGAGAAGGAGACACGTCTGCGAATGGAGGCACGTGCAAAGTTCCTGGAAGAGGAGAAAATTCGTCTGGAGCAGGAACTGGAGCAGCTGGCCCTGAAGCAGAGTGCCTTGGCCTGGGGAGACCTGCCCTGGTCTGCCTTGCAGCACTGGCAGGTTTGGGCTCTTGCTGGGCTCCTGCTCCTTCTCTTGGCCCTGTGGAATATCTGGAGGAAAAGGAGCCTGAGGAGAGAGGAGCATGAAGAGGTGAATGTTGGTCCAAATGAAGAGGAAGGCAGAAATGTGGATGCAAACGAAGATGCTTTTGGAAATGAAGAAATTGTTATTGGAAATGAAGAAGAACATGAGAATGGGGAGGAAAACAATGATGATGGCGGCAATGCCCAGCAAGTCAACAATGTTGGTGCAAATGAAGGAGGTGCTGTTGGCAATGAAGTTGGCAATGAGGCAGCAAATGGAGCAAACAACAATGTTGGGAATGAAGTCGATGATGGTGATAGTGACGACGAGATGGGAAGAAGGGTGATGGAGCGGATTCAGTGGCCAGTGCAGGACCTGGAGAAAGGATGCAAGAGGATAACTAGCCTGTTGAAGAAGTTTTTATTTTACGTTCGTCTTGTCACATCTGGCAGTTTCTACCCGGTCCTGAAACCAGCCATTGGGGTGGGCAGTGCATTCGAAGGTTGGAGTCCCCGTGAGCAGGATGTCGTGTACCAGGTGCTCATCCCCATGACTCCTCCACGAGGGCACAGCTTCCACGTGGAGATGGAGAGCGCAGGGCAGAGGCGTGGGAGGAACTTCCGCATCCGTGTGACGCAGGAGTGCGCCTGCTCGAGGGAGCAGCGGGGTAAGAAAATGCTGTGCTTCCTCCACGCCTCTGAGGAGGAGCTGAGGAACAATCAGAATCCCAGCCTCCTCCACACCCTGTGCACGGACTCCTACCTGGATGTGCAGAAAACTGCCCGCTGGTTCTACCAGCTGGTGAGAGCAATCTGGCCGGCTTTGCCTCAGTCCCACAACTGGCATTTGGTGCTGCTGCCCTCCACCCGCTCCTGCCAATTCAAGGTCAGCAATGGCAGACAAAGCTACCGGATTGAGATGCTGTTTGGGGTGCAGCAAGGCAACTCAGACATCTATGTAAGCAGCCAGCCTTGGCCTTACTACACCCCAAGCACCATCTGGCCAGAGTGCTACGCAGTGGCTGAGATGAAGTTCTTCAGCTACATTGGCAAGCGGGAACCACCGGACAGCTTACACCTGAAATGCCTGCAGTTCTTCACCAGCCTTCAGCTGGGCTTAGGTTTTTCCACCTATACCATAAAGACGGTGGTAATGCACCTCCTGAACACCTTGCCCTCGTCATGCTGGCGCAGGAGACATTTCGTGAGGCGACTGATGGATATCAGTGAGTGCCTGCATGCATGTGTGCAAGGGAGAAACCTCAGCCACTTCATTCTGGGCAACCTGATGCTTCCTGACGAGATCAGGGTACACCCAAATGTCCTCACGGCTGGGCACTACAATCTCTTCCATGACCTGGTGACAGATCCTGCTGCCCACGCCCAGGCCATGAGTCAGTACACGGATCTGGACCAGCGGCTCAAAGAAATCATCAACAACGAGCAGTGAAGGAGGTTCTCCTGCGCCGAGCTGTGCTTGTGAGGCTCACACATGGAGGCAGAGAAGTGCCTCACAGTACATGAGAAAAGAGGGCAGAATGTGGGATACAGAGAGGGAAGGGAAAATGCTGCCTTGCCAATCTAAGCCAGCAGCAGCAGCAGTGTCATCTAACAGCCTCCCCAGCCCCGCATCCAATGATGACAAGGTTGGTGCCAAAGACCAAGGACCACGCAAGAGGAAATATTATTCTGCCTTTCTTGGCTCTCTGGAGTCTGTGTGGAGAGTCTAGAGCGCAGCGAGAAGCTGACACAGACCTGAGTGTGCAGGACATGGAGAAGGAAGGCAGTGCTCCACTGGCAGTGGCACTTGCTGCCATGCCTTTTGTCCAGAGCAAAAGCACACTCGGGGAGCCCAGGCTGATGTAGCTGAAGAGGCCGTGGCCAGGGCCCTTGTGAGACAGAGTCCCATTGCCAGCAGAACTGGGACTGCCCCCAGCTCTTTCCTCGGCTCCACTTTAACTCGGGGAGCTTGGCCTGGAGCAAAGATGCCCATCTCAGGATCCCAGAGGAGTGACTGTTGGAAAGGAGCACCGGTGGAATCATCTGCTTCAGAGCTGCTCCAGCAGGCTCTTCCTGATGTGCTTTGCACAGGATTGCCTCCACACGGGTGTTGATTGTCTCCGGTGAGGGAGACTGCACCATCTCTGGGCAACGCCCGTGATCAC
Source organism: Zosterops lateralis (assembly GCF_965231275.1). NCBI lineage: Eukaryota > Metazoa > Chordata > Aves > Passeriformes > Zosteropidae > Zosterops > Zosterops lateralis. Next base: position 3,750,042 of record NC_139765.1, read on the forward strand.
TCCGTGGACGTGTTTCTCCTTGTCCTCTGAAGGGAATCCTTCATGTCAGCATTGTACCAACTGTGTGGCTGCTGACCTGAACTTTTGTATATCTAAGAAGCTAGGAATTCATTTCGTATAGATAGATCCATACTGTATATGCATATTGTGTAGTATAAAACTTAAGAATTATTATATCAAAATTTAAAACTAAAACAGCCAATACACTAATAGAAATAATTTAGTAGTATATATAGAAGTATGTAATATTTCAATGGAAGTTTATATGGAAGCATGTACACAATATATTAGTATATCTCTTCATATGGAAGATATAAATTATGTTATTCTAGCATGATAATAATGATTCTAAAGTGTTGAAGATGTAATTATGTTTAAACAATACAATATAGCACATAGTTTGTGCCAGTCTCTGTTCTGAAATGTATTAATTAGTGCATATAGATTGGGAAACATGTTTATGAAGTAGAGCTGCTTCTACCATATATATTATATGTAATCCAGATGTGCTGTAGATATATAATATGTTACATATTGGATAGTCTTGTTTTATGTACCAGTAAAGGCACAGGTGGTGTCTGTGTCTGTTGAGGACACATGATTTTGTTCTATTGTACAGCGCATTTCTGAGCGGCAAGGCAGAAACTGCTTTGCTCTTGACTCAATAAACTACAATATTCCAGAATCTGGACTGTGCAAGACTTTCTTGATTTCAAGGCGACCTGGTGTCTTGGCAAATCTCTCAAGTTGTGAATCTGGGTTTGTGAACTGTGTCCTTGAAGTCAGGCTGACTGGCAGTGCTGAATTGGTCCTAATGAGAAATGAAGGGCAGCTGCCCGCGGCCCCTGTGGTGAGAGAATCCCAGAAGAGCTTGGCTGGGAAGGGTCCTTAGGAATGGTCTTGTTCCAGGCCTGGTGCCAGGGGCAGGGACTCCTTGCACTGGGCGCGTTGCTCCAAGGCCCGTGGGAGCCGGGCTGGAACACTGCCAGGGCTCCAGGGGCAGCCGCGGCTGCTGTGGGCAGCGTGGGCCAGGGCCTCAGCAGCCTCAGGGGCAGGAGGTTCTTGCACATCTGCAGCCTAAGCCTGCCCTCTGTCAGGGGGAAGCCAGTGGCCCTGGGGCTGTCCCTGGGGAGAGGGTTTGGGGGGAAAGGCAGTGAATGGAGTTGAGTCTAAATGCAAATGAGGAGGGCGGGAGGGGAGGGTTGAACTGCCTGAGGGTAGGAAGGCCCTGCTCAGGCACGTGGACAGGTGGAATTGATGGGTCTAGTCCACCTGTAGGAGACAGAAGAAGGCAAAAGGCTGGGTGCTGCACTTTGGCCTCTCCCAGCCCCTGTGGTGCTGTGGGCTGGGGGAAGAGGAGCTGCAAATTGGCAAGAAGCCAATGGCATCCCAGCTTCTGGCAGAAACAGTGTGGCCAGCAGGAGCAGAGCAGTGAGTGTCCTCCCCCGGAGGGCACCGCTGAGGCTGTACCTCAAATCCTGCACTCAGTTTTGGTGCCCTCCCAACAAGAAAGACATGCAGGTGCTTGAGTGTGTGCACAGAAGGGGAATGGAGCTGGGGAATGGTCTGGAGCACACGTGTGATGAAGAAGGGCTGAGAGAGTTGTGGGTGTTTAGCAAAGCGGAAAAGTGGCTCTGGGAGGACCTTTTAATTCTATACAGGTAGTCGAGTGATTGGTCTTTCACGTCCTCCAGTCAGGGTTCAGGGTGATGTCACCTGTGTGAACTGGATCTTCTCCCCCTTTCCTTGTTACACTGCACTTTACACCCCTACAGTATCACGGACACTTATAACATCTGCATCAATCAAATTTCTCTGCAAAACCCCCTCTTGAAAGGTTTTAGAACAATTCCCCCTTCTAGAACTCTGAAACAGATACAACTAACAACAAGCAATTTCAGGAAGCCTTCTTGAAACATTTTATAATAAAAGAGGGCATCTCATAAGAAAGACAAAGCAAAGGGCAAGTGAAGTTCTTGGAAGGAGATTCACTCAAAGGCTGCCTTAAGCAGTCCCCAGGGCCACTGTGAGGGGCTGAGCTGGGGTGGGGACAAAGGGCGGGGCTGGCCTGGCTGTGGTGTAGTGTGGCACCTGTGACATCACGGGGGACATGTCACAATGGGGGCAGCTCTACAAGGCCCCAGCAGGTAACGCCGGCCCTGTATTGCTTGGGCAAGCGGTGAGTGCACACGTGGCGGGGAGGCTGGGCTGGGGACAAGGGCCGGGGCAGAGAGGCTGCACCCGGGCTTGGCTTCTCCCCCTGCATGCAGGGCCAGCCCCTCATGGCAGAGCCTTGGGCAGGGCACCGTGCTGCTGCTGCTGCTGCTGCTGCTGCTGCTGCTGCTGCTTGGGCAGCGGGACAGGCCTGGCTGCTTGCCTGCTGTCTGGGGCCCTGTCCTTGGTGTCCCCAGACAGATCCCTGGCATTGCTGTCCCTGCTTATCCCCACTGCCAGCGGCCTCCCTCCCAGTGCCACTCAAGGCCTTCTCTCCCTCCTCCTGCAGACCATGGATACCTCCTGGGTATTGTGGATTTTGGTGCTGCCAAGCATTCTCCAGTTCCCACAGCCTGTGGGAGATGGATTGGAGAAGGAGACACGTCTGCGAATGGAGGCACGTGCAAAGTTCCTGGAAGAGGAGAAAATTCGTCTGGAGCAGGAACTGGAGCAGCTGGCCCTGAAGCAGAGTGCCTTGGCCTGGGGAGACCTGCCCTGGTCTGCCTTGCAGCACTGGCAGGTTTGGGCTCTTGCTGGGCTCCTGCTCCTTCTCTTGGCCCTGTGGAATATCTGGAGGAAAAGGAGCCTGAGGAGAGAGGAGCATGAAGAGGTGAATGTTGGTCCAAATGAAGAGGAAGGCAGAAATGTGGATGCAAATGAAGAACGTGGTGGAAATGAGGAAGGCAATGATGTGAATGGGGAGGAAAACAACAATGATGATGGCAATGCCCAGCAAGTCAACAATATTGCTGCAGATGAAGGAGGTGCTGTTGGCAATGAAGTTGGCAATGAGGCAGCAAATGCAGCAAACAACAATGATGTTGGAAACGAAGTCGATTATCATGATCTTGAGGATGAGATGGGAAGAAGGGCGATGGAGTGGATTCAGTTGCCAGTGCAGGACCTGGAGGAAGGATGCAGGTGGACAACTAGCCTGTTGAAGAAGTTTTTATTTTACGTTCGACACGTCATATCCGACAGTTTCTACCCGGTCCTGAAACCAGCCATTGGGGTGGGCAGTGCATTTGAAGGTTGGAGTCCCCGTGAGGAGGATGTCGTGTACCAGGTGCTCATCCCCATGACTCCTCCACGAGGGCACAGCTTCCATGTGGAGATGGAGAGCGCAGGGCAGAGGCGTGAGAGGAACTTCCGCATCCGCGTGACGCAGGAGTGCACCTGCTCGAGGGAGCGGCGGCGTAAGAAAATGCTGTGCTTCCTCCACGCCTCTGAGGAGGAGCTGAGGAACAATCAGAATCCCAGCCTCCTCCACACCCTGTGCACGGACTCCTACCTGGACGTGCAGAAAACTGCCCGCTGGTTCTACCAGCTGGTGAGAGCAATCTGGCCGGCTTTGCCTCAGTCCCACAACTGGCATTTGGTGCTGCTGCCCTCCACACGCTCCTGCCAATTCAAGGTCAGCAATGGCAGACAAAGCTACCGGATTGAGATGCTGTTTGGGGTGCGGCAAGGCGACTCGGACGTCTATGTAAGCAGCGAGGCTTGGCCTTACTACACCCCAAGCACCATCTGGCCAGAGTGCTACGCAGTGGCTGAGATGAAGTTCTTCAGCTACATTGGCAAGCGGGAACCACCGGACAGCTTACACCTGAAATGCCTGCAGTTCTTCAGCAGCCTTCAGCTGGGATTAGGTTTTCCCACATATACCACCAAGACAATTATAATGCACCTCCTGAACACCTTGCCCTCATCATGCTGGCAGAGAAGGCATTTTGTTCTGCGGCTGATAGACGTCTGTGAGAGCCTGCGTGGATGTGTGCAAGAGAGAAACCTCGACCATTTCATTGTGGGCAACCAGAGGCTTCCTGAGGAGATTAGTTTGCCCCCAGATGTCCTAACAGCTGACAAGTACAATCTCTTCCATGACCTGGTGATGGATCCTGTTGCACATTCCCAGGCAATGAGTCAGTTTGTGGATCTATACCGGTGGGTCACACAAATCATCAACAACGAGCAGTGAAGGAGGTTCTCCTGCGCAGAGCAGTCTTGTGAGGCTCGCAGGTGGAGGCAGAGAAGCCCCTCACAGTACATGAGAAAAGAGGGCAGAATGTGGGATACAGAGAGGGAAGGGAAAATGCTGCCTTGCCAATCTAAGCCATCATCAGCTGTAGCAGTGTCATCTGAACTGCTTCCCTAGCACCATTGGTGCAAAAGATCAAGGACCACGCAAAAGCAAACACTATTCTGCCCTTCTTGGCTCTCTGGAGTCTGTGTGGAGAGATTTCAGCCCAGCGAGAAGCTGACACAGACCTGAGTGTGCAGGACATGGAGAAGGAAGGCAGTGCTCCACTGGCAGTGGCACTTGCTGCCATGCCTTTTGTCCAGAGCAAAAGCACACTCGGGGAGCCCAGGCTGATGTAGCTGACGAGGCCGTGGCCAGGGCACTTGTGAGACAGAGTCCCATTGCCAGCAGAAATGGGACTGCCCCCGGCTCTTTCCTTGACTCCACTTTTCCTCGGGGAGCTTGGCCTGGAGCAAAGATGCCCATCTCAGGATCCCAGAGGAGTGAATGTTGGAAAGGAGCACCGGAGGAATCATCTGCTTCAGGGCTGCTCCAGCAGGCTCTTCCTGGTGTGCTTTGCACAGGATTGCCTCCACACGGGTGTTGATTGTCTCCGGTGAGGGAGACTGCACCATCTCTGGGCAACGCCCGTGATCACTCCGTGGACGTGTTTCTCCTTGTCCCCTGAAGGAAATACTTCATGTCAGCATTGTACCAACTATGTGGCTGCTGACCTGAAGTTTTGTATATCTACGAATCTAGGTCTTCATTTCTTATGGATAGATCCATATTCTGTATGCATCTTATGTAGTATAAAACTCAAGAATTATCATATCAAAATTTAAAACTAAAACAGCCAATACACTAATAGAAATAATTTAGTAGTATATATAGAAGTATGTAATATTCATATGGAAGTATATATGGAAGCATGTAAACAATATATTAGTATACCTATCTCTTCATATGGAAGATATAAATTATGTTATTTTATGAAGACAATAATGATTCCAAAGTGTTGAAGATGTAATTTTGTTTAAACAATACAATATAGCACATAGTTTGTGCCAGTCTCTGTTGTGAAATGTATTAATGCTCTTAATGCATTTAGATATGGAAAGATTTTTACGAAGTAGAGATATTTCTACCATATATATTATATGTATTACAGATGTGCTGTAGATATATAATATGTTACATATAGATAGTCTTGTTTTATGTACCAGTAAAGGCACAGGTGGTGTCTGTGTCTGTTGAGGACACATGATTTTGTTCTATAATACAGCGCATTTCTGAGCGGCAAGGCAGAAACTGCTTTGCTCTTGACTCAATAAACTACAATATTCCAGAATCTGGACTGTGCAAGACTTTCTTGATCTCAAGGCGACCTGGAGTCGGGAGGGCACAGGGCGGGGGCTGAGGCCCTGCCAGATGGAGCTGGGAGCTCTGGAGTGCGGCCGGCACAGAGCCCTGGGAGATCCCTGCAGCAGCCAGGACACTCCAGGGCTTGTGGGTGTGTTGGAAACCAGGGAGGAGCTAGAGAATGGGCACTGAGGGATTTGGGCATCTCCTTGTGTGTAAAAAACCTCAGGACACCAGAGGTTTATGTCTGGAAAAGACACAGAGGGGTCCTGTGATGTTCCCTGAACAAAGAGTGAGGCCATGGGCCATTTCCCATGGGGTATGTGGAATTGTTGAGAACCAGGACAAGGGCGCAGCCTCTTTTTTTATCCTCATTCCCAGGTGCATCACCCTTTTCCTTCCCCCACTGCCTGAGCTCCTCGGAAGGTACAGCCTTCCCAAATTTCCTACTCTATGGTGCCCTCTAAAATGCTGCCTCTGTTTTCTATAGATATGAGCCTGCAGAAGGGACTGGCAAGGAAGGAGAGGGGCTGGGGTCACCATCTCTGTAAGGGGGAGTTCCAACTGTCTAGTGCTTACTGAGGGTTCTGAAGGACTTGAATGTTTTTGGGTAGGAATCAGGAGGAAGGCCAATAGCACCAGCCTGTGACTCTTAGAGGGTCGTTCATCACTGCACTCTGTGTAGCTGTGCCTGTTCATATACAACTAGGCAGAGCAATATATGTGGAACTGGTCACACAAAATGCATCTTTTTAATGCAGAAGGTCTTGTAATTGTTCTGGGAAAGTCCTTCTGGAGCAGAAAAAATTCATGTTGCCCAGAGGCCTGGTCCACAAGGGGATGTGGGGGAGAAAGAGGATGCTGTCATGCTCATCCTTCAGAAAAGCAGCAAACTTGAAAGCAAAGTGCACCTCATCTAGCTGCTAGTAGACAAGAGTGCCATTTTATTGAATGGGTGGAAGGATATTCTTGTACTTATGGGTGCCTAAGAAATGTTTGATTCAGTTTCTTTCTAGGATACCTTACTTTTTGGGCTCTCATGTTGCAATTTGCCTTTTCCATCAGTTAATGTCACAGCTAGAAAGCACAAAATAATGAAGGCATAATTCTGCCTAATTGAGCACAACAAACTAAACTGCTATATTATGAATAAATAAACTACCTATAAACAACTGGGAATGAAAAGAACCCAAATTTCTGTGCAGTCTTTTAGAATCAGAAATATGACTGTTATTGATGAAAGGCTTCTGAAGGAAAACTTTGAAATGCTGTCTTTGCCTATTATAGGAAAATTAATGTCAAATCATTTTTATTCAGATGCTGCTTTTCGTTATCTTTACCTCTTTGTCTAAAGTCGAGTACCTTCGTTGTTGTCTGATCCCAAAATTTCAAGGGGAAAAGGAATGTAAAGCTCTCCTATTAAAAATAAAATAAATAAATTTAAAAAATTGTGTACTGAACTGCCTGAACTTCATTGAAATAGACAACCCAAAGCAAGGGCTCTTTGTCCATGTTTCCAATCCCTGCTGTCTGTACAAAAGGTTTATGTGGTGAGTGGATCTGTTATATCTCCCTTTGAGAAGCACTGTACAGGAAAGAAGAGTTTCTGATACCACTGCCTCCACAGCTCTGCTCAGGTTTTGTCAGAAAAGAAAGTAAGCAGGATGCAGAGGGTATTTTTCAATGATGTGAGTAGCACAGCTAACAAATAGGACTTCCCCTGAAGATGGGATGGGTTTTGTGCCACAAGATGAAAACAGAATCAAAGTCAAGAATATTTTCTTAGTGCAAAAGATTGATACAACCATCCTGAGGCAAACTGTCATTGGTGTAATCAGAAGGAGCAGCTGTCAGAGAATAGGAATAGTCATCAATTGCTTGACAGAACATGACAGCTTGGTTCATAAATAGCTTCTTCTGTGAAAACAGATCCTAACCACAGAGGCAAAAACATATTGTAAAGAGACTCAACTTTCTGCTGTGCTAGCCTCACTCTAATTAACATGCCAGTCCTGAGGCAAAAGAAGCCCTCTTCTGCAGCCCACACTGCAGATTCCTAGTGTTCTGTAGCTTTCAGAACAAACAAACAAAAAAAGACCCATTTTCTGGATGGGACTCATCTACCGAATCAGTATAGTCAAAATTACTAAATGAGACCACTCTGGTTCTGCCCCAGACTGAGCAGGAACTTCAGTGGATGATATTTTTCCTCTCCACTTACTTTTTTTTTTTAAAGATTGGTATAACAAGCAAGGATATTTCTGAGAAGTGCAAGACACCACTGGGAACGAAGTCTATAAAAAGGAAGTATGAATAAAAAATTGCACTGTATTAAAATGAATATGCACATGCAACACGAGTGTATCCATTTTTAATGATGCTTTTTATAACTGTCAGTGGAGGGGAAGGTTATGGATTTCTAATTCTGAGAGAATGGTAATAGGAAATTATGTCTTCTTCAAATAAGGTCATGCTTGTAGCGCATGCTCCAGAGTTAGTCCAGAGCACTCAGTGCAGAAAAACACTGCAATTTCATAAGAGCTGTGTAAAGAAAATTGGCAATCATTTAAGGAGAAAAGGTTAAATTTTGTCCATGCCAGGCTATGTTTTCACGACTGAGGCATTGTACCTTCAGCTTTTCATGGAGCTGTGGCCTCTAAAATGACACAGTTACATTCCAGTCCATTTAATCCTTATTTTTATTTCATTTTACTGCAGGTGAAATGCAAGAAAATAGTACCTAAAATTCCTCCAGTGTTAAGTAACAGACTCAAGATATTTTGACATTTTTTGCAACAGAAATAACAGTTCAAAAGAATTATTCCAGCAATTTGTTGCTCCAATAACTTGCTGTGTTTTTGCTGACAACTTTGTCTTTGATGATGTCAAATTTAGTAGCAAGCCTTAAGATTGCAGTGTATCCAAGACTACAAAAGCCTATCCTGCTTTTTATTTGTCTGCCCAAATCCATATGTATGTAGCTCTGGTTTCGTGCCTGAGGTGTTTTGGTTTTCTGAAATTCTTTTCCCAGGGAATTCTCTGTAAACAAGAGAAGTGTTTTTGCAAACTGTACTTTGTTTTCATTTCTTTCTCTATGAGATTCTTCTTCTTGATGTCCCTCTGGTCTGACCAATGTGAGTGAAGAGGTTTGTCTTTGTTTCACCCATCAAATTGGTCTGTAGATTAGTATAAAAGGGAAACACATCCCAAAAATAAAGAAGTAATTTTCAGCCTTCTGAAGTCGAAGTCTGTGTCATCGTGGTGTAAAACAGAATCAATATGTATATCATTATTCCTCTGTATCACAAATCTAATTTAAACACATCTTGATACAGTTTAGATCTTTATTCTTCATCACAGAATCACAGAACCATTTAGGTTGGAAAAGAGCTCCAAGGTCATTGAGTCAAACTTGTGACTGATCCCCACCTTGTCACTGACTGCCCCATCCTTCCGTGGACACCTCCAGTGATGGGGACTCCACCACCTCCCTGACCAGCCCCTTCCAATGCTTAAAACCCATTTTTCATGAAGAAATTCCTCCTGATGTCCAACCTGAACCTCCCCTGGCACAGCTCAAGGCTGTTTCCTTGTGTCACCTTGGAGAAGAGCCTGAACTTCCCCTGGCTGTAACCTCCTCGTTGCTTCACTGTGGAGTCCCTTGAGGCCCCTTTCAGTGCTTGGCCCCAGGATTTTTGGGACAGCTCCAAAGAGTTCTTGGAGGGGTGAAGAGGGGTTAACCCCTTGGCTGTAGGAAAAGTGTGTGAGCAGCTCAGGGAGAGGGCAGGGAAGGGACAGGACACTGAGAGGGGGATGACCCTGGCCCCGGTGGCCTGTGGGGACCAACTGGTCCCAATAGGGGGAACCCAGTGCTGTTTCCCCCAGCACTGCCAGGGAGATCCTGGGGAGGGTGAGGGTAGCTGGGGCTCCCCCAGGGATGTGAGGAGGGGATGTGCCCTGTGTGAGGAGATGATGCTGTTTTACACCACAATGACACAGACTCTGAGATTCAGAAGGCTGAAAATGACTGTTTTATTTTTGGGATGTGTCTTCCTTTTATACTATTCTACACAGACCAATTTGGTGACACAAAGACAAACCTCTTCACTCACATTGGTCAGAGCAGAGGGACATCAATAAGAAGGTCCCTCCTAGGAAAAGGAATGAATAACAAAAGTACAGTTACAAAAACACTTCTCTTGTTTACAGAAAATTCCCTGGGAAAAGAATTTCAGAAAACAAAAACATCTCAGGCACAACATCAGGGCTACAGGGAGATGCTGGAGGCAGCCCAGTGCAGGAAAGCTGTAAGGTTTTTTTTGTGTAAAGTTGTTTAATTATACTTCTGTTCCTAATCATGAATGCCCAGTGTGTTGGGACAGGGTGGCTCAGGGCAGAGCAGTGTCTATCCCACCCCAGCAGCCCCAAAGAACAGCTGAACCCCTGCTCTCCTGGAATTTTACAGGGAAAACCTCTCCTGCAATTGCAAACTGAAATAACTTCACCCCAAGTGAAGTTCTTAAGGCTTGAAAAAGTTTGGCTATCAGCACTATCTGGCTATTTTACAGAAATTGTGGGCTGCTCTAATGCAAGGCACAAGCAGAAATGCCAAAATAGAGCTGCTCAGGTGCCATCTGTGGGCTCAGCTCTTTGGTAAATATTTATACTAAAGATAAACTGACAAGCTTATGTGAAGGAACCTCTAACTTATCTAATTTTACAATCTTTCAAAAATTTTGGCTAGAGGCTCTTCTTTCTTTCCATTTTTTTCTCATTAACACTGCAAGTCCAGTGCAAAGAGACATATCTTCTTTCTCCATACTCCTTTAAGTTGTTGTGTAAATATATATTTTTAGACAGATTCTGCGCTAGTGTTGCTTTACATGGCAGAAAAGAAACCCAGGGCCAGGACTGCAGGATTGTTTCACTGTTTAACTTCTCATTTTCTTTATAACTTGGATTCCTGCATGAAACTCAGCTCATGGGAAAGCTTTGGGGTCATTTCTCTTCAGTCTCTGCCTTAAGAGGTTCCTACTCTTTGTAGGGGTAGGAGAGAGGATTGTCAGTGATAATGGCCATGACTAGGGTAAGAAAGATTTTGGTTTATTAAAAGGTGTTGTCAAATCAAAGAGCAAGAGAAAAGAATAATTTTCAGATTTAATAATACTCAAAACAGTCGTGATTTTGGTTTGTTTGTTCATTTGTTTTGTTGGTTTGTTGTTTTTTTTTAATGGGGGAAAAACCTGGAAGCTTGGGACTAGCAATTATAAAGATGAATAACTGCAGATTAAATACCAATCTGGGCCTCGGTAATTAGACCCCGCAGCGCTTTGATTTTTTTTAATGAGATTCTGGTGCTGAATGGATTGCAAGAAAGGCAAGCAAAGCATCACAGATGTAAAGAAACAGTTTGCACTCATATTTGTACCAGACTGGTGTAGGTGTGGTGTGCCCCAGTGCAGAATTCAGTCTGTCTGAATTGCCACAGAGGAAAATAGATAATTTTACTCAGCTATAACCGAAAGGCCCAAATATAACAGGTAGGGCCAGGATGTGACAGTCTCAAATGTGGTTTAGATAAGCAAAGTGTGGCCTAAATAGAACAGAAAGGAACTTCAAAACTGGGCCTAAAAAGTTGCATCCCTCAGGTATCGTGCAGTAAAATGCAGGACTTGCCATTTCACATGGCCACTAATGGTATTTTCTATTGATATTGCACCAGATTCATTTACACAATAGGATTCTTGTTAGGTTTCCTTTTAAGCACCATTTTAATTTTCTAGACTACAAGCTGATTCACACTCTAATGCTTAAAGAACCACATCCCCATCTGAATTTCTTTAATTCTTAGTCCTAGAATTTCAGGACTAAGTATGGGAATTCAGTGAAGTATAAAATGATTACTCTCCATTATGCTGCTTGTATTACAGATACGTGAGAGAATATTCTCTGAGAGATCTGTTGAAGATTATTAGAAATAAACTTCCTCCAGCTGGTTGTTCACATAATAGCACCTGAGTTGATTAAATGAACCTCAGCAAATGACTGCCTGGAGGATAGGAAAAATCCACAAACCCAAGTAAAATTCTGCATGGAAGATGATCTGTGCAGCATGGATAGCTCTGTATTCACAGCCTTTATTGAAATCAATTACTCTCTCAAGCCAAAAAAAAAAAAAAAAAAAAAAAAAAAAAAAAAAAAAAAAAAAAAAAAAGTGTAATGAGGAATTTAATTTACTGGTGTGTGATATGCATTTAAAGAAAAGATTTAAAGATAGAAAAAAAACAATGAAGAAAAAATAAAACCTAAAGTGTTTTCTGTTCCCTAGTGATGCCCAGAAAATCAATTCAATTCAGGGGTTTAAAACTGCACAAGCCTTCACTTGTCCAACCTATGATGTTTTTCCCCTGTTTGATATAGTGCAATTTTACAGCAATTGCACAGCATCTGTAAGTATAAAAGAACTTATTTGACCTAATTTTATATGTGATTTTTTAAAATTTCAGCTTATTTTTGCTTTCTTCTTTCAAGTTAGGATGAAGATCCCTCTTCTGTGTACAGAAGCCAGCCCCAGATATTTCAGTATTCATGTCTTTCCTCTGACCTCTCCTACCCCATTTGCAAGCAAATCAGGCATCACTGATAAACTGAGTGCAGCGACTGCTGCAGGACTGAATCTTTATTTTCTTGTATTTTTCCCACTGTAGCCATGTGCAGAGACTTGATTTGCACTAGAAATCTGTTTGGTAGGACAGCCTGGTGCTTGCATTCTCTCCTGGAGGTTAGAGATCCTGCCCCCTGCAAACTGCTGTGGGATAAATACGCCTGCACCTTTTAAATCCTGGTTCAATTAAGAGGAAATGCCTGAATGAGGTTAGATGTATGGCTTGTTTGAGAACTAAATGCTTAAAAATTCAAGGGCACTGAGGTTTCACTCAGTCTCTTCTCTAATAAAGTTCTGGGCAGACCTGAATATTGGACAGGCTTATGTTGGATGTGTTTGGTTTGGAATTTGCAAGCCTTCTTTTGGTGAAGACCTTGTTGACTCATGGAAATTTACTCATTTAAGTGGCAACACTGAGTGCTTCTAGATTCAGGGAGAAAAATCTTTTATGCCTGTTCTGATTTACCATCTGATTTTTATCACTTGTGTTTCCATTCCTTATTTGAAAGGAGAACAGCACAACTATAAGTTCAACCTTTTTTGTTGTGTTTTGGCTCCTGTTTCCTGCAGCAGGTAACAGCTTCAGAAAGAAGAGTTCCTCTGTTTCTGATCTACTCCTTGACCTGTGCTTGGTGCTCCTTCCTCTTGACTTTATGCTCCCACCACTTTCCTTCTTCAGACCACGTCCTCTTGAGCTGATTCAGATTTTTCTCCTCAGTCACTGAGTCTCCAAGTTTCCAGGCCTTAAACTCCTCTGTACCTTCTGCCTACTGAAATGTCCTTGAAGGGCCATAAATTTAAGATCCCAGATGTCCAATCTTCAATTCTGTTCATTGGAGCTTGTCAGGGTTAGTTTTAGCAAATTTGCTGTTTAGGTGATTTAATGATCAAATAACAATAAGATTTTATGAAGAAACTTAAGTAGTGCTGGATAAAAGTGGGCACTGCTTACAATTGATTTAAAGAACTAATTAAAATTAGTTATGAGAATAATTAAATTTCCAGCCATAGTGAAGGTGAAGGGAGAAAGAAGGGTGGAGATATAGGACAGACCTCTCACTTCACTTTTTTGGATCTCAAAGTATGCCTAGTAATGGCTGGTAACAGAGAAAGCAGTGTAATAACTTTTTCTGCTCTCTGCCATCTGTGTTGGTTCTTCAGTTTTGGTTACTTAATTAAATTTATTAGTTGGGAACCAACCAGGCAGACCTAATACATCCTTTTTTCCCTTTTAAAGCTTAGAGCCTGAATTGACTTTGATGGATAATGCAACCGAAAGTTAAAGAACAGAAAATTAAATCCTGGGGATAGTCAAAATATTTATTAAAGCAATGAAGCTATTTAAACCAGTAAAATTTAATAAGATAATTGGAATACATTTGTTTCCATTTATATCTGGCTCTGTTTTTCCAGCTTTAGCATTGCCAACTATGTTTTGCATGATACTTTTTATTATGATCTTCTGGTAGCACAAGCATTTAAATCTAGACACTTTACCCTGTTCTCTTACATCCCATCATTTCATCCTGGCATTTCTTGTAGGCCTTTTGGCCATAATTATTTAATACCCAGAATTTTCCTGGTATATTTTCTTTCAGGTTTATAAGTTGAACCAACAGGTCTGCTCATTTTTTACTTCAATACTGAATTACTGTCAAATTAAATTGTTTTGCACTCAATGTTGCATTAACTATTAGTATAAGATAACTAATTGGCATGTGAGCAAGACTATGGGGTTTTAGTTGTAGGATAATGAAGTTTTAAGGAGTAATCAGATACTTTGGAATGTTGCAGAGCTGTGAAAATATATTAAAAGATTCTTTGCTGTCTTCAGATCAAAGGAATGGTAAGAAAAAATTAGGAATGACAGACCAGGAGGTGATTACTTGTCATAGAGGGTTCCCTGTAGCTAAACACATATCTGAGAAAGGTCTCTCTATTTTTCAAGCTTTCTTCTATTGTTTCCAGGAGAAGAAGAGGACTTGGCAGCATTCCTCTGGAAATCAATCATTTCAGGCTGGATCCGAAGCCACAGGAAATAGATAAAAATTTCTTTCACTGCAAAAGGAGATAATTCCCTGAGCGTGGTGTGTCATCCTGGTGATAAAACATGTTTCTTTGCTAAGCTTTATTTAAACACTGCTGTCAAACTTGGGCTAGAAGCTTCAGCACTGTAATCATGAGCAAACAGACCTGTGCCTCACTGGCAGCGTGGTCACACTTCCCAAAGCATAATTAATTTGGGTATTTGTTCCATAGGTTGTTGCTACTCCATCTCCTTCACTGCTTATCTGTTTTTTTCCTTTGTTACTCTTCTTTCATGATCAGTGGTTTTTCTTTCTGGTCTTTTATTATGTTTCCACAGATTTGCTTGGAGGCTGGTAGGAATCCTAGGAAACTCTGCCTTTGTGTGGGGAAGTACTTTGTTAAAACATCTTTATCAAAAAAGAAAAAAAAATATATATATCACTGCAAACTTTTGCCAGCAGCTTAAGTCCTCTGCCTTTCATTGAAGGTCATATAATGTGCAATAACCCTTGTGCATTTCAGAAAGTGGGATGAAATGCTGTGATTTCCACTTTGAAGCTGCAACAGCTACAGCTCTGTTGGCCCAGACACAAAGTTTAAAGAGTTAATCCATTTCTGCTCACTTTAAATATATGTATTCTCTCCACCAGAATTAGGGACACCCTGATAAATTGTAATTTCCACTGCCTTGAACAGTTTTACTCCAGTTCAACTAGTTCTGCTGACAGCCCCATAAAGCTGTGTGGAGACTGGAAATTGTTGCTGGTGGCTGTGGGGGTATTTCAGCACAGAATGCATTATTCCTGAGAGTGTGCACTCCACATATACCAAGTAGTATATTGGTAAGAATTCACACTGAATTGGCATAGCAAGGATAAGAAAGTGCTTATCAGAATATTACATGAATAATCCAATTCATGATGAGGCCTTCCTTAGTTTAAAAGTAGAAGTGTTCAGATAACCCACATAATTTCAGTTAAATTCAGAAACAGAAAATGGATAGCATATTTAGCCTCAGGGAAAGTTCTTGATTTATTTTAACATGTATCTGGTAGTGAAAACTATATTTTTTCCATGATTGAAACGATGAAGACCTTAAATACATATTTTCTCCTCTCATATTTCCAATCTAAGATAGAGACATTTGCAGAAGAAGCTGATGCTTCTCAGCTGATAAAGTTATCAGCTCTCACCTAATAATATATTTAATTCTGAGAAAGTCAGACATGAAATCTCATCTCTGTCCAAAGACAGATAAAGCTGTTTGAGTCCAATGAGACACTCTTGTTGTATGAAGGTATTGACATCTGTTATCTTGTGAAAATTAAGTTTAGACAGAGCAGATTCTTCCCATGGAAGTGAGATGTCCAAATTCCCAATGAGCCCTGGCCTTTATAACATGACCTGAAAGTTACTATTTTCAGCTGAGTATGAGGTGGAAATGACAGTCAAGGAAATGGACTGATGCCTCCACAGGTAATATTTACATGCTTCATTGTGGATTGCCAACCCCGGGAGGGCCAGGGATAAGCTGTGTATAGGAATATATATGAGCTGTATATAAGAATTTGCAAAACTGCCCTTTAAGACAACTCACCCAAGCCATATGAAGATACTGTTTCCATCCAGACAGGGAGCAACTGTTTACTGAGGAGATTTCCCATGGCAATACTGCTGTTTGCAAAAGGGCCCAGTAAATTAGGATTTTTAGCAAGCACTCTGTGTCTATACAACACTAGGGGAACGTTCTATCACAATATGAGGTTATAGGAAAATTTGAGGGCTTTCTCTCAAATGGGGAAATGATCAGAGGGCTGGGGCACCTCTGCTATGGGGACAAGCTGAGAGTTGGGCTTGGTCAGCCTGGAGAAGACTGAGAGGCCAGGGAGACCTTAGGGTGGCTTTCCAGTATTTAAAGAGCGTGTGTAAGAATGATGGGAACAGACTTTTTAGCAGAGTCTGTGGTCATAAGGCAAGGAGTAATAATTTTAAACTAAAAACTATAGATGCAGACTGGATTTAAGGAAGAAATTTTTTTATGATGAGGGTGGTGAGGCACAGTAACAGCTGCCCTGCCAAGGTGGTGGATGCCCCATCCATGGAAATATTCAAGGTGAGGTCATACAGGGCTTTGAGCAACTTGACCTAGTGGAAGATGTCTTTGCTCATTGCAGGGAGGTTGTAGTAGATGACCTTGAAAGGTCCCTTCCACCCCAAACTACTCAGTGATTCTATGCTGAATTCTTAACCATTCATCACTGACACTTTTCTGTAGCCCATCTCCTCTCAAATTTTGAGATGAGTGAGGCTCAAGCCTTGGCACAGGACAAGACTTTATATTAAAAAGAGATGAGCTGTGGTGACTACTCACATTCCTTCTAACAAATAACCTTTTCAGTGTCAGTCCACCAGCTTGTACAGGATAGTGGGGAAAAGGTGTTCAGGACCACACCACTGACTTACATGGAACCACAGAGTCACAGAATGTCTGAGGCTGGAAGGGACCTCTGCAGGTCCTCTGGTCCAAGTCCCCTGCTCAAGCAGGAATCCCTGGATCCCACTGCTTTGGGCTATCTCCAAGGATGGAGACTCCCCAGCCTCTCTGGGCAACCTGCTCCAGGGCTCAGTCACCCACACAAAACAAAAGTTTCTGATGATCACATAGACCCTGCTCTGATTTATTTTGTGCCCCTTTCTTCTGTCACCAGTGAAAAAAGGCCCAACTCCTTCTTTTTTGCTTCCTCCCTTCAGGTATTTATGTCCAGTGATGAGATTCCCCCTGACTCTTCTCCCAGTTCTCTCAGCCCTCCCTCACACGAGATGCTCCAGTCCCTTCACCATGAGTGGTGTTTTGCTGGACTCTCTCCAGTAATTTCATATTTCTCCTGCACTGGGGAGGCCAGAAATGAACATAATACTTAGGCGTGACCTGAGTTCTGCCTAGAGAACTCCTGGATCTTCTGGGGACAAGGCTCAGAGTTATCAGGGAACTCCTGGGCAGGAATGTCCCAAAGGGTGGCCAAGAGAGGTACCAGTCTCTGTATTGAGCTTAGGGAACTCTTCTTCCATGATGAAATCAATTTTTAACTACTTAACTAATTTCAGAAGGAGGAAATCATCTACCAATGTGTTTTCCTGGGATTTTTCTTGGCAGATGGGGCCTTTTTGTCTAATACATTTATTCCTGTTTTCTGGGAGAGGACAGTGGCAGTAAAAAACTGCTCCAGTGAAGGACCTTAAACAGGATGAAGGCAGGAACAGACTCATGGTAGGAAGTGACAGACAATCCAAGAGTAGGTTCACAGGCACAGAAATTTGTTGCCCACTCTGCTTGGCCCAAGGTTTAAAAGCAGCTCAGCTGCTTCTGTACTAACAGACATTAAACATATGATAGTTACTCATCAGTTTTCTGTGCTATCACTCAAGTTTTCTTGCTGCAGGCATTGAGTAGTTTCACCACAAGTTCTGCTGCTTCTCCAGCACTTCTGGGTGTCAGGTGAAGCTCATGACTTTGTTTTTCACACGAGCACTGACAGTGTCAGTGAGTCACAGAGGGTATTTGAAAGAATTATTCACTAAATATGACCAGAAGGCCTGTTGTGTCTTTTTAATGATGAAAATGGTGCCCTTCATATTTCTGCACCTAATTAGCTTTTGTTTATAATACGGTTTTGTTTTTTTCCTCAGAGAACCAACTTTTTTTTGCCTGTTCTCAGTTTGAAGGTTTTGACTGTAGTATATTAGTGTATATTTCTGAAACACTTTACATACTGCATTAAAAAAGCAGTTTTAAAGTGGATGCTATTTCACCTTACAAGAAAACAGCTCAGTTATGTGCATGTTAATTCCTGTGCTGGCTGTGAACAGGCAGTCAAACCTTAAGGCTGTGAATTACTCACAATATTAGACCAAACAAAGGCTCTAATTACCAAAGTCCAAATGTAAAAAATTCAGTAAAATCATTGTACCAGTGGAAAAAAATGTGGGTAAACTCTACCCAGTTATCTTCTTCAGGCAGCAGCCTCATGGGCATTGCAGGCAAGTTTTAAATCTAATAATGCAGCTGCCTAAAAACCATGTGGGAAAGGATCATTTTGTTGAAAAACTGCAGCAGTTAAATAACCTTAAATGTTAAAACTCAGCAATCATTAGATACAACAATAAATGTTGTTGATCACCATAGCCAAAGTGAGATCACAAAGTATTTTGCACTTTGGTCTTCCTACAGTCAGCAGCTCCGGGGCTTCCAGAAGTGTTTTCCTTTGTGTTTGATAGTTACTGACTTAAGGCCTCATCACATCTGCAACTCCATCCTTTTTGGTAAGTGCTGTATAAAACTTTCTCCTGGAAAATCCTTCTGGAAGCTTAAAACTCTCAGTTGCACTTTTTTGAGCCAGGAAACCCTTCAAAGCCACAAATGCTCAATGGCTTGGAGAGTCAGGGCACTTTTATTTGAATTCCAGCCTTGTGCTGAGCATCCTTGCCTGAAAGTTTGGATGTAAACCTTAATGTCAGTGAGTAAAGACAAAGAAATCTGTCAGGTTTAATGATCTGTAGCAATATAACCCCAGTGAGGGAAATACTCTGAGCTCCTCCTCCTAATCTCCAGTATTTGGTAGAGTAGAAAGGCTGAGTTTCTTTCATAAAGTGCCTGGAGCTTAAAATCATGGGAAGCCTGTCATCCATGATTAAATAGCAATGTAAATCTGCTTCAGGAATAATTGGAAAATGTATGTAGGTAACAAGGTTGCATTACACCTCATGTTTCTTATATTGGCCATAAACACAGAGATTTGCTTTCAGATGCATCACTCTTGTCATGCCTGCTGCTTCTAAAAATAAAAACAAAACAACCCTAGATTTTTTTTTTTTTTAATGAGCAGTAATGGAAATTTTGTCAGTTATATTCTTTCTGCCAGTACCTTTATTTGTAACATTTATTTTTTAAGTAATTCTGACTTTTTTTTTACTCTAAACCACTTTTTATTCCCCCCACTAGTGCAAGTACTGTAATATAATAAAATGCAATGATGGAAGCTTTTCTGGTTTGAAATAACCTTTTTAAGAAACTAACGCAAAGGAAGGACAAAAAGGGGATATGTAACCTTTTTGGAATAGTTTTATCACCCTTGAATAATTGCTAAACAATGCACTCTGAGACAGTACAAATGTAGAAGTGACTGAGTGAAAGTCAGTGCCCCTTTTTTCCTGTTTTTTTGATAGGACACCCACATTGGATGGAGTTGTGATTTCACATTAAGAGGACATGACTAAGCTGCTAAAAGGCTTCTCAGTATTCTGAATGGTTTCCCCTGTAATGCACCGAGTCCCAGCCAGCCCTGAAGGCAAATCTGATGAAGATTTAGGAATCAGTTGATGAGAGTTCAGAGGAATAAGCAATTCATCATCCCTGTAAACATTTATCAGGCTTCACCCTAAAGACACCAGTGTCTGCTTTACCACATGTGTAAGACAGCAGGAAAACCAAAAGTCAAAGTGGAACCTAAAGAAGGATGCTTTACATCTTCATGGTTTTTACAGATAAATTATTTTATAAAATCCAGGCTGATTTTATTTATTTTGCATGTGAGCCTTTTAGAACTCCCCTGACCCCATAGACCTTCCAAAATATGGGGTCTGTTGAAGAACCCAAGAGAAGCCACTGTGGTGGGTAAGTTCCTCTGAAAATATCATCCAGTTTTTATCTGTTTGCATCAGACTTTAGGCCAAATAACAAACAAACTGCAAGGTTTACATACATCTTGATTCCAGTTTGGACTGGTAACTGTTTTTAAAAGCAGAATCCCCAAGGAAAACCTGGCACAACAGATACCTAAAGTGGGAACTGCCTGGAGGATGGACAGTAGTTAATGGCAGGTTGGGTCACTTTGACAGATGTCACTTTGACATTGTTCTGACTCACTTGGTGCCTTTGCAAACCCAAAGGCCAAGACTTGCTCCATCGCCATAGAGGGAATTTCAGGTGTCTAATTAGCAGGTGCTGTGTTGGCCTGGTAACCAGTGAAGTACTAAATTAAGAATCAGTAGAAAATCGAATTATTCAGATGTATAATGATTACAAGCACCGCTTTTCTCACCTGTCAATTGCAATCTGTTTCACTGGCAAAACCAAAGTTTGCTGTCAGAAGTGCAGCCCTTGCTGTAAACTGTTAGATGACATTGCAGGAATTTTTTGGAAAGGGCACCAAATAGAGGAGTCTGCCCCTTGTTTGTTTTTCATGCCACCTCAGTGTGTGTATTAGTAGCAGTGTACTCATGACAGTTCTCAAGAACAGGTTTATGCTGTGCTATTTCAGCTCCTTGTTAACACTTTCATGCTCTCTTATTTGCTGCGTAATGATTTTGGTGATAGGAACTCGTGAGTGCTCAGCCTGTTGAGGCTGTTTTGATCAACGCTTCCATATTTACTGAGATATTGATTTAGATATTCTTCATCAATGAAGCACAGAGGTGGAATTCTGCCCCACTGGGATTTCTGCTGCTTGAAGAAAAGCTATATATATGTAAAGCTATATGGTCATAGCAGCAGTGGTCTGTGCAATTTGTCTTTCCATTGAGGTTTACTCCATTTATGATAATTTCTGTTGCATTGTATCAATGTTAGGCAAAGGGAGGCATCAGAAAAGAGACTGGTAAAGCAGTGCCTGTCACTGCTGCCTGTCACATGTAATCATCAGCTCACAGGAATTCTGCTGGGCTGTCCCCTGATGTGCACACAGTGCCAGTGGCTGCAGGTGCCACAAGCACAAGCCAAATGGAATTCACCTGCAGTGAGAGGTGGTTCAACAAGGTTCAGCATTTGTTCGGCCAGCAGATAACACCATGTTGTATGAGAGTGTTGGTCTGCTGGAGGGTAGGAAGGGATCTGGACAGGCTGGATCCATGGGCCCAGCCCAGTGGCCCAACAAGGCCAGGTCCTGCCTCCTGCCCTTGGCTCACACCAACCCCCTGCAGCTCCAGGCTGGGCCGGAGGGGCTGCAAAGCTGGGAAAGGCCCTGGGAAAGGTGCTGGGGACAGCACAGGGCTGCACAGGAGCCCAGGGGGGCAAGAGGCCAATGGCACCTGGGCTGTGCCAGCCATGGGGTGGCAGCAGGGCCAGGGCAGTGACTGTCCCCTGGGCTGGGCACTGCTGGGGACACACCTCACACCCTGGGGCACTGCTGGGAACCTCAGCACAAGAAAGACATTGAGGGACTGCTGGAGCGTGTCCAGGGAAGGGAAGGGAGCTGGGGAAGGGGCTGGAGCAGCAGGAGGGGCTGAGGGAGCTGTGGGGGCTCAGCCTGGAGAAAAGGAGGCTCAGGGGGGACCTTGTGGCTCTGCACAACTCCCTGACAGGAGGGGACAGCCGGGGGGGTCGGGCTCTCTCCCAGGGAACAGGGACAGGATGAGAGGAAACAGCCTCGAGTTGCACCAAGGAAGGTTTAGATTGAGTATTAGGGACAATTTCTTCTGCAAAAAGATTGTTAAACTATGAAACAGGCTGACCAGGGCAGTGTTTGAGTCATCATCCCTGGAGGGATTTGAAAGATGTGTAGGTGTTGTGCTTAGGGACATGATTTAGTGGTGGACTTGACAGTGATGGGAGAACAGTTGGACATGATCTTAAAAGTCTTTTCCAACCTAAATGATTCTATGATTCAAACACAAAGTTCATCTCTATTTTTTTCAAAGACTGACTCTGTTTCCATTGGGCCAGTTTTGGGACTTAGTACTTCTAATGACCTGTGTTTTCTTCCTTCAGGAAGGGAAAATTGGATTAAAACCAAACTCAGATTAAAGTAAACAATCTGAACAACAAACTGAATTGCTCTAACACGTAGTGTGAATATTTTGCTATAGGTCTGACAATAACTGGTTGAAAAATGAAGGAATGAATTGGAATTGGTTCACATAGCAGATACCTAACTGAAAAGGGTCTCAGGTACTCTTGTGCGAGTAATAAGACATAGACAATTAAAATCCTAGTGATGAGCTCAGTACAGGCAGCTCTGTGTATATAAACAGATGAATTTTCTGTGTATACAGAGATGAACATACAGACACAAGGCATCTCCTTGCACTTCCTTCTTCATAATTTGCAGATGGAGGAAAACAAAGAATTCTGCAACTTCAGTAAAAATTTCCCCATGGAAATTATTTTCCAGAGTAAATATCACCTACATGAGCTTCTGCACAACAGTCAACAACCTTTTGCCACAGGACAGGGAAAGCAGGGAGACACTGGAAGGTTTCTGTGGCTCTGCCTGGGTTCAGTCCACAGCCTGCACTTCCTCTCTGCCCATTAAAATTTTTCTCTTCACTTCCTGAAGTCTGACAGTGTTGGGTGTTCTCAGGAGTTTGTGCAAGTTGAAGGAAGTTTGTCAGTGAGAAAATGCTGTTGTTTCTACCTGCTCAGAACCCAAGCAAAGCACAATATCCCTTTTACATAACTTTTACACAAGGGGAGGAAGTTTTTTCTAGCACTGCTGTGCCCGGCAGCAAAGTTGGCTTTAGAGCTGAAGGACAAGCACTTGTGATCTGCAGGACAGAAATCCCTTGGAGAGAAGCTGTTTTCAATAATTCAGGAGGCTTTTGTTGCATTGAGCTGGGGAAATGTGGGCACAAAGTTTGCCTCACAGTGATGTGAGGGATATCTCTCATTGCTCAGATGTTTGGTTTGGACTGGATGTGAACCTCAGCCTTGCTGCACAGATTCCATCAAAGTCTCTGCTGCTCACAGGTGGGACTTGCTATCCTTTAGTTTTGGGTTTTTGGGGAAAGTCATTCCCTACTGTGGTCCTGCCTGGCCTCAATTTATTCATCTAAGGCTGAAACTAGTTATAGACCATAAATAAACTCAGCACAGCAGCTCTTTTAGGATTAATTTCTTAATCTCCTTTGTTTTTAGCCATAGATTTCTATGGGGGAAACATAGAAGTAGAGCTTCTGTTACTAATCTATTATATTCACACCCATACTTATAATAATAATAATCTCTCAGAGTGAGGAAACATACTCTACTGTAGGACACAAAAATAAAAGAAATTTATAATATATATATTTATATTAAATATATAAATTTATAATATGTATATTTATAATAAATGGAAACATCAGATACATTGTGAAAGGTTATCTTCTATATATTTTGCTTTTTCTTACAGGAAGACTCGTATTTAGATGAGGTCCACCATGAAATAAAGGAGTCTACTTGTCAAAAAAAATTACTATTGGTAGTCTGACTCGTATATGTAGATATGAAATAAGATGTTTAATCAACATGGATCTTAAGTTTAACCCTTAACATGTGGCTTTAAAAAAATAAAAAAAAGGTGAAGAAAACCTCAGGTCATTCAGGGTCCTGGCTTACTCTCGATTTGTTTTGAATCAGTGCACTTAATTCCACTGAAACTTGTCACACAACCTTGAAAATATCTCTGCTCCTTTTTAGTTTTGTAGGCTTTAATGACAAATTTAATGACAAGAAATTGTTTCTTTTTGAGGCCCCTGCACTTGGATACACTGAGTGCCAAGATGAGCTGAGAAGGTCTCATTTTATTTCTTTGCTATTTAACTAGAAAGGAACAATTTCTTCAGTGCTCTCCATTGTAGCAAAAGCTATTGTAGTAGAAACAGTAAGAGAGATGAGACTTGAGTTCATCTTGCTGTTGTTACTCATAGCACATCCTGCTCTAAATGCATTTGCTGCTATGCTGCAGTTAGACCCAGAAGTTATTTCACAGCTCCATGTTATATATGAATAAAACCCAATTTACTGTATATAGCCTTAAACTGACTACTCAGGTGCCCAAAAGTACCAATTGAACAAAGGAACGACATTTCCCTGGGTTTGAATTTTCAAAATGTGCCTTGCTTTGGTTTTGTTTTTGGTTTAACACATTTAAGTGAGAGTTTTAAACCACCCAAAACTAGAAATAGAAATGGTATTGGTGCAGCTACCCTACATTGCCTGTATTTTGGGTCCACATGGCAGGTTATGTAATATTAATTTTATTATTAAAAAACCCTAAACCTCTTTGTCAGTACCTTGCATTTTCGTGGGACTTCCCACTCTGGAAAGCAAAGATGTGTGAAGTTTAAGGAACTCGAGCTTGGCAGAAGTCAAACTACAAGCCAGGAGAGCTGCAACTTCTTTATGCATTAAAAAAAATATATATATAAAAATTAATTACTGTCTATGAAATCTTCACCAACCAAACAGCCTTAATGGGAAATCTGCAACGGCAGAGATGCTGTCCAAAGGGAAGCTCAGCTTGCTCAGAAAAAAAAAAGAATAATAATCATGAAGTAAGTTCATGTTTTGACATTCCTGTGAAACAATTTATGGATAAATTTCATGTAGATTCTGGGGAGAGGGTGCATGTTATCTTTAGGAAGTTGCATTCAGCAAAAACTGGTTTGAAACATTAAAAGAAAGAATATATGGAACATCCAAAACCATGGACACCAAATTTGGAAATAGAGAAAAAATTCAAGTTCTGGCAAACTACTCTCCTTTAAAAGCAGTCAGAAAGGCAATCACTCCCCTTGATACTCATTTTCAGTCTAATGAAGTTTGATTTTCTTTTTCCCAAACTGTAGTAGAGCAAAACTACAATTAATGCTCAACCAGTGAGTGAATTGCATTCTACTTCTAATTACATCACCTTGGTAATGCAGAAGAATTCTGCACAAGACTGATTTTGCATTTTAAATGGATTTTTCTATGGGAAAAAAATCACTCCTTATCAAAAAATGCGTTGAGGAAAATTCTGTATGGCTGCCTTGGGCATAATGAGCATTTAAGAGCAGCCAGATTCACATTCAGCTCTGGCATTGCTTCAGTGTGTGACTTGGAAGAATTGTTTGGCTTCTTTAACATTGACTTTCTAAAAAGCAAAATTGAGAAATTCATGTGCTGTGGGCTCAGAAAGCAAATCAAGATTTTTTATTTCTTAAATGTGTCGGTGACTGGCAGCCTATGCCACAATGCTGGGACTTGTTTTACAAAGAAATAACAACATTTGCAGAGCAGGTTTTATCTCCTAGAAAATTAAAGCCTTTAAAGTTGTCCCTGTCTCTATCGTCTTTTGAAAAGCTTGGTCTGTACAGATACTTCTTGTATTTGCAATCCACAATCTCTAAATGAACATTTTTGTCACCACAGGTCATGTAAAATTCACTGCTGGTATTTGAGGCTTTCACCTTCTGAAGCAGCTTGCAAAGGTGTGTGGTGGAAAAGTCACACAAATAATCCCACACTTTTCTTCAGTTTGCTTGTAGAACACATTTAAAATCGGGTTTGAAAAAATTATAATTGCTGTGGTTTGCAGTAAAACTTTTGGTGGAAAAAAAAAAAAAAAAGTCTTTAAATCTTAAACCAAATATCTCAAAGAATTGTGCCTGGGGTTTCTCATGGAAACAAGAATGTTGTGGGGTGCTTTACTTAGAAAAAAGCTCCCAGGTGTCCAGGCTAGGAGGTGTTTTTAAAGGATTGTGTTTCTTCCAGTAATTATGCACTAATTACAAACTGGTTTCTTCTGTGATGTGAGTCCAGAAGATTTATTCTAAGCCAGCACAGTAACAATGAATCAGAAGTTGTCCATAACACATACTGAGAAAAATGAATCTTGAAGTGATTTTGGCTATTAAGGAATTAAAAGGAGGAAATTGTGGCCGGTGTTGATGACCTTCACTTACACTATAAAACACAAACTAATTGCTGATGTCCATTTTCAGAAGAGACCTATAGATTTTTAAGCCCATATAATTTCCCTGCCTTTAGTGGAAAGAGTTCACTCAAACCCATATTCTCCCTGTCTCTAAGGAATGAAGAGGGGCTTAACCTCTAAGAAATAATTCCAGCTGTTTTGCACCAGTATTTATCTGAATTCACTGCAATGCAATAATCTCTTCCAGCCTTCAAAATAAAAAACTTTACAGGTTTTCTTCACTTTAAAATAAATTGGCTTTGCCAGGCATATAGCACTGAGTGTTTTAGGAGTATAGCAAATACTGGTACAGCCAAATCCCAGATGTTCACATTTTCCTTTGAGAAATCTACTGAACAAAACTAAAAAAAAAAAAAAAAATAATTACTTCAAGTTACACAACTTTCAAAGCTCGATCTCATTTGTGACAGCTGTGAACACTCAGAGGACTCAGTCTCCTCTCTGATTCTGTGCCATCCTTGTGAGTTTGGAGTGAATTTTAACAGGAGGTGAAGAAACAGGGTGGGATTGGAACAGCATCCCCTCTGAAGGTGAATGGCAACCCTCCAGCTGACTGCAGGAAGAATGGAAAGTTTAGAGAGGTTTTGCATAAAGCACAGAGTGCAGGGAGTCTGTGGAGAATTGCTGAGGTTTCATGGGGACCTGAAAGCCACAACATTTTTTTCCCCATCTCCATCTATTTTTCTTTGTTCAGAGGTAAGGTTACCTTTGTCTCTTTAGATGAAACTGTTCCTTGGATAAAAACCTTTGAGCTTTGCCAGCAACAGAGCCTTGCATCTGTGATCATTTTAGGTTTGTGATACTGTAAATGGCCAAAGAGTTGGAAAGAATAAATGTTGCATTTCTGTGCTGCTGCAGTTCCCTCAACCAGCACCTGTGCAGGGAGAGAGACTCAATTACCAGCCAAGCACAGGCATTTTGGAACTCTGTTTTCAAGGTCTTGATAAAAACCTGGGTTTTTTTAATGATGGGGGTAATAGGAAGTGAGAGTCTTTAAGCTACACTCTGCTGCTATTGTACTTTACAAAGAAACTCAATTACGAGATGATTTCACCAAGGCAGGATAGAGAACAAGTCTTGTTAATGGTACACAGGAAATACAGCCCTGCCTAATATATTTAATCTACAGCTAATTTTGCAAATGAAAGAGGATGTATGATTTTATACTAACCAATTGAGATTTTAAATTCGATAAATGATTATAATTATGTGAAAAGCTCCTTAAACACTTCCTGAACGTCCCAATACGTATTATATAAATGCAAAAATCCTTCAGTCACTGAGACAAGTAGTGATATGGCACTTCACATACCATAAAATATTACCCTGACCTATGTGCTTTCAATGTTAACTTCATTTGTAAAACATTGAGATTTCTGTTTACTGGAGCTGACCTTGACTCAGCATTTTGCCTGTTTTCAGAGCTAAGATTATGAACTGAAAGTATTTTGCCAGGTCTCCTAGTCTTTTATTGCCACTTCATGTGGTACTGCAAGCTATTGTTGGAAAGAATGTATTGCAGTCATTTTTCCTTAAATTACTGTTCAGTCATTTCACAGAACTTTTCTTTCATCTGACCACTCTGTTATTTCTTATGGTAGAAAAATACTGAGCCCACAAACAAAGCAGGACAGAGTTTAAATGTAAAGAGGATTTATCCAAGTGTGAGAAGTGATGCTACAAAGAGCTGCAGAACGAGTCTGTGCCATCATGTCAAGGAAATGCCTCCTGACAGCTTTGCCTCAGCTTCCCACCTTTGGGACACCAACCTCTGCCCTTCAAAACATGGTGCTGAATGCAGAGCTGGCTTTCTTAGGGTCATCCTGCCCTAGAGTGCCCTTCTAAGTACAAAATAAATAATTTCTTCTGTGTGAAGCCTGCTGGTGCAGCCCTGCTCCACTCAAGGATGATGCCAAAAGGGGCTGCAGCTGCTGAGGAGTGTGACAAAGAGCTCCAAATTATCATCATCTTCACTCCTGGCATTTCAGAGTTGTGCCACTGGGAGCCCTGCTTCTGAAAGGAAAAGAATTGTGAGGGGTTTTTCTTCTCTTTACAAATTGATATTTATGAAGTAACACTTTTGTCTGCAAGCTTTTGTTGAGCTCAGCTTGAATGCTGGACCTTTCAATGACATGAGGTTGGCTTCCACTGCTTAAAGACTTAAAACCTTGGTTTGGTGTTCCAGCCTCGAGGCAAATTCATGCCACATGGGAATTGAGTCATAATGGTAAAAGCATTCAAGGTTTTGTCCAAATTTTAGCTGTGTCACATCTGTCTGAACCAGGGTCTCAGGAATAAGGATGAAAACTGAAGCAAGTACAGGTTTCTGCAGTGCGTCATCAATCCTCTGAGATAACTGCCTTTTAAAATACCATCTCTGTGGGATTTTTACTTGATTCTGTAGCTTCTTTTGCTTCATGTCAAGTGAAATGGTACTGGGACTGCTTTGTTTTATTTTGCCATGTACTACCAGTAAAATATGGAGACTGAGCTGGGAGAACAACAAAGCCATCATTTTTTTTAGTCTTATCACTGACAATCCTTTTGCTAAAAACTTTAGGTGGATAATCCAACTTAGAGAAATTAGTATTATCAGTGCAAGGTTTTCAAACTAAAGTCTGGCACATTAATTACACTTGATAAATGGTCTGGCCTAAAGTAAAATCTTCAACAATGATATCCAGCAACCCATGTACAAATAATGAGCACATTCAGTTAAACTTTGGTTATAAATGAGTCTTTCATGGTGTTTTCCTCAGCCTGGAGGTGTTTTTCTGAGCCTCAATGCTGTCTGACAAACACAGATATTCTTGAAGGAAACCCCTCTGATTTTGAAATTGGAGATATTCCCTTCCATTCTCTACCTTACGGACTTTCTCTCCCATCTACCTAATGGATATCCTGTGATGTTTTAATAGCTGCTTTTATGCCTTCCTACCATCTCTTAATCTTTGTTTAAGTCTGGTATTAGAAAAGCACAGGAACATCCTGTAAGGAGCAGTTGTTTTTTATAAATATATTAATAATGTTGTGAAAAACAAAGAATGTAATTGTACAGTGCCCATAGGATAGGGATAGTCTATCAGTGATTATAAATTATTTTTTTAAATCATATACAATTCTTCTGAGTGTTCACTTCAATTTGAGGGTTTGGTGGGGCTTTTTCCTGTTTTTTCCTTTTTATTTTTTCCTGAAGTCACACTTACTGTCTCAACCTTTTTGTTCAGAGAAATAAAAAAAGCAAATTTTTTGCTTTCCTTTTATAGTTTGCTGTTCTTACTGTAGAAAAATCATATTTTTAATACACTCATTGCTGTAAAATACAAAGTGCTTATAGGGCAAATGTATCCTCTGCCAGTTAGGTGGGATAATGTGCAATTGACTCTGGATTTTTCAATCAGCACTGAACACTAGAAATATTTACATTTATTCTTTTATTTTCACTGCTTTGTGGCTGCCCTGTGTATTTTTTTTCTGGTCATGGCACAGATTTAACAATGCTTTTACTCCTTTTTTTTTTTTTTTTTTTTTTGTCACAATGCTCTGGCATCATCAGATCCCAGGAATTCCCAGTGCTGGATGTTTTCTGGATCAGTGGAAAGCACATCCGTAAAAAATTCTTTAATATTAAACAGTTTCTTAGTGAGAAGAGACTTGCGACCTGTCTTTAAAAAACCATGAGTGTCCTCTGGCATGAATTTCCTGCTCATCTGCTAATTCAGTAAATGTGTTTAATGCCCAAAGACAAAGTCTGTCATTCTGTGGCAATATCCACAGGGGCAGAGGGCACAAGGCTGCAGTGGTACCTGAGACTTGGGACCTTGGAGAGTCTCTGGGGATGAAGTGAACAGAAGAGAATGCCCATGAGTGTAGTCCTGGTTTTGTGCCTGAGGTGTTTTGTTTTTCTGAAATTCTTTTCCCAGGGATTTTTCTGTAAACAGGAGAAATGTTTTTGTAAACTGTAACTTTGTTATTCATTCCTTTTCTTAGGAGGGAATTCTTGATGTCCCTCTGGTCTGACCAATGTGATTGAAGAAGTTTGCCTTTGTTTCACCAATCAAATTAGTCTGTGTAAAATAGTATAAAAGGGAGACACATCCCAAAAATAAAGGAGTCATTTTCAGCCTTCTGAATCTCAGCATCTGTGTTGTTGTGCTGTAAAACAGCATCATATGGGCACCTGCTCTGCCTGGAAAGTCCCTCCATAAATAGCACCAGCACTGCTGGGGGCAGCAGGGCAATCTGTGATCAGAAAAAAAATCTGGAAATCCATAGCGAAAATACAGGATTTTTTATTCCATTTTGTGGAAAACACCCGCAGTCTTGGGCAAGAGTAGCAACCACCAGAACTATCCTCGAGGGAACAAAAGTTTGCATTGGGTGCTTGGTAGCAGAGCTCACAGGCCACAGGAGGAGAGTGAACTAAGGGTGTTCTCCTGCCTGGACCTGAGGAATTTCCAGCCAGGAGCTGGGGAATGCTCACTGGTGGATTTATGGAGGAGCAGTTCTGCTCTCTGCCCTTGTTTTTGATGGAAGAAGATCAGAACTCACACACTTGTTCTGTCTGTGTTTGTAGCATGAGTAACTCTTCTTTATGCTGGTTATCAACACACTGAGGCTTTGAACAGGGACAGGGTTCTGGGTGAGATCTGATCCAGTCTGAAAATTCCCATTTTTCCATTGGTGTGGTACTATCCTACCACATCAGCCCTTTATCAGCCACATAAGAACTTAACCTGAATGACATCTGGAAATGGACTGGGCAGAAAATCCAATTAAATTCAATATATTCTCCAAAACTCCTCAACTTCTACTGTCTAGTAGCCTTCTGAAACTTCTCATTCTGGTTTTTTAATTGTATTTTCTGGTGACTTTTAACATGTATCTTGAACACAATTTTCCCTCCACTTGGAATTCTTTTGAAAGCTTTGGGGTTGTTGACCCTCCCAGATATTTTCCTCCAAACCTCTCACTTCCAGGTCTGCTCAGCTAACTGCAGGATCATAGCTTGGACCTGTGAAAGGATTTTGGTCTGTTTTGAATCCACAGACAGGGATGGTATTTTTTTCCTCAGTATGAAGGAGGAAATTTCTAGAGAGAAAATAAATTTTTCTGGCAAACATCTTGTGATCCCTGCTTAAGATCAAGAGGTGAAATTAAGAAGTGTAATTCATGGAGAAGCATCCACCTGGAGGAGAGGGAAGAGTTCCTGTTTCTCATGAGAGAGAGATCCAGCTGGGTGGTAGAAGGAGGCAAATTATTTAAAACTGCTTGGGGAGACCATGGAGCATTGTGGCAACCCTTTTAAACCTTGCATGAAAAAAGAAATTAAAAATGTATTTGCTCATATTGTAGGCTGAGAGCTGAGGTGAAATCACATAAGTTGTCAGGCATTAAAAAACACACAAACACAAATCAGCACAGCATATCATCCCTGTGTTCTCCTCCCAAGTACACTTCCTCCTGTTTATGATTCCTAGTTCTTTGCTGGGACAATCCTGATTTTCCTACCTAATAATTTCCACAAATTGCTTTTCCCTCCTTCAGTCATGCCCTTTACTATTTTACACCCAGGTATACTCACCTTGCATTGCTAACCCAGACGACCCAAGAATTTCAAGCACATCAAATGTGAATAAACACCTTTTTTATTTCTAATGAGTATAGGATATCCTGCAGAACTACAGCAATGTTTTATATGGACAATGAATGGTCTGTGGGGTCAGGCAGGTTGGCCACACCTGATTTAAGTATTGGAAAATTGTACAACATAATGGTTTCTTAAGTCTAAATTGGAGGTTTTCACCTTGGGCACTGAAAAAATGAAGTTCTCAGTAATTCGCACCCATTTAGGTACAAAGATAATTTTCATTGAAAATAACCATTTAACTTGGTGGAGGAGAGACTTCAATGAGAAACTTTCA
This sequence comes from Zosterops lateralis, assembly GCF_965231275.1. Classification (NCBI taxonomy): domain Eukaryota; kingdom Metazoa; phylum Chordata; class Aves; order Passeriformes; family Zosteropidae; genus Zosterops; species Zosterops lateralis. The sequence continues at coordinate 3,781,986 of NC_139765.1, forward strand.
TCCTAATCATAGTGTCTTATTGAATGTTTAAAGAAAGAAATGCTTTGTGTCTTTAATTTAATTTAATTTATCTGTGGATTATATGCATGGTCGGCAAGTAGCTGAAGCAAGAAGAAATGATGAATGTCATTCCTTCCATGACATCGACTCTGACAGCTGGATGTGGGAGGAAGATGCATTGTCTGTTTCCCTTTGCTTGTTAGCTTTCTTTTTATAAATAAGAAATGAGGAGCAGCCTTCATTTTTTTGATGTATGGTATAAGACATTGCTCAAAGTGTGTGTTTTTGTCTCTTTTTATTGCCCTACTATAATGGTGAAATCACACTCAAAGCTTCCAAGGCAAAACTAGGAGACAAGAACATAGGCCACATGTATGCCAGTTTTTCTTTCATTTAGATGGCAAACAACTCATAAATCCTTAACTACTTCTGCAGTAACTACAACCTACTGGAGTTTGCAGTGAAAAATAGGAGTCTCTCTGTCAGTGTACCCCACTATCAAAAGAGCTTCTCCCCTATATTTTTTTTCAAGACATAAAAATGTCTGTACAGTAGGAGTGAGATTTTCTGAGGCAGAAATTATACTGAAGAGCTCATCCTCCACCAAAAACCATCATGAATTGAAAATGTATGGCCTGTCCAGTCCCCTGTGTACTTTAATAAAGCTGCCTTTGGGTTTTATTCATGCAAGCAATCATTCAGGGATCTCTGCATAATAAATCAGTGACTGATTGAAAAAAGAGTTTCCTAGAAATGGGCTTTGACAAGGTAGAAAACAAAGATTATTTCCTCTAATTGTGGCTATGCAATCTCAAAATGTAAAATGATTTAGATGAGATGGTCGAGTGCACACCCAGTGAGTTCATGGGCAGCCCCCAGCTGGGTGGGAGTGTGGCTCTGCTGGAGGCAGGAGGGCTCTGCAGAGGGATCTGGACAGGCTGGATCCATGGGCCCAGCCCAGTGGCCCAACAAGGCCAGGTCCTGCCTCCTGCCCTTGGCTCACACCAACCCCCTGCAGCTCCAGGCTGGGCCAGAGGGGCTGCAAAGCTGGGAAAGGCCCTGGGAAAGGTGCTGGGGACAGCACAGGGCTGCACAGGAGCCCAGGGGGGCAAGAGGCCAATGGCACCTGGGCTGTGCCAGCCATGGGGTGGCAGCAGGGCCAGGGCAGTGACTGTCCCCTGTGCTGGGCACTGCTGGGGACACACCTCACACCCTGGGGCACTGCTGGGAACCTCAGCACAAGAAAGACATTGAGGGACTGCTGGAGCGTGTCCAGGGAAGGGAAGGGAGCTGGGGAAGGGGCTGGAGCAGCAGGAGGGGCTGAGGGAGCTGTGGGGGCTGAGCCTGGAGAAAAGGAGGCTCAGGGGGGACCTTGTGGCTCTGCACAACTCCCTGACAGGAGGGGACAGCCGGGGGGGTCGGGCTCTGCTCCCAGGGAACAGGGACAGGATGAGAGGAAACAGCCTCAGGCTGTGCCAGAGGAGGTTCAGGTTGGAAATCAGGAAAAATTTCTTCTTGGAAAGGGCTGTCAGGCATTGGAAGGGGCTGCCCAGGGAGGTGGTGAATCCCCATCCCTGGAGGTGTTCAAGGAATGACTGGATGTGGCACTCCCTGCTGTGCTCTGGTTTACCAGGTGGGGATTGGTCACAGGTTGGACTCGGACACCTTACAGGTCTTTTCCAACCTTAACAATCCTATGATTCTGTTTAAATATACACACTTCTGCATCATTCTCTGCTTAGAAAATATTCTTCACCTTTCAACCTTCACCTTCCTGTCAAAGCAGAACTGTCTCATCTGATCAAGAACGTGAACAGCTGTAGCTGAAGAACCCATTGTGTTGCTTGGTTTTCAGTCCCTGCTCTCAGGGCTGCACACCAGAAATGCTCTCAGGACAGAGAAGCTGCTTTAACCAGCTCTGAAGTGTGTTTGTTAGAGCCTGCCTGTCTGTGTTGTCCCCTTAAGTTATGGCAATGACAGTAGGCCTGTCACAAAATGTCAATTTTCTAACTCTTTTCAGAACCGTACCTGAAGTGAAAAGAAGTGCAGAAGAAAGGTCTTCATTCTGCCAAATGAACAAAGCCACCTAGAAGGTTTTTTTTATACTTTAAAGTAGTTTAATTCACTTTCCTCCACCTCGTCAGAAAGTTTTGGAAGTTGACTCTCAGAAGGAAAAGCAATGGAATGGCAGGAGGAGAGGACAACAGGGTTTGCCTAGCAGTGAACAGGATGCCACAAAGTCAATTAGTGAAGTCAATTAAATCTCCCCCTGTAGCCTAAGCTGGCCCACCCTGAGTGAGCAGAGGAAAGAGGCTTCTGAACCAGTCCTGTCTCAAGAGATCAGACAGTGACTGCAGGCACAATTTTAAGGCATTAATTTAATTGCTGGAGTGGAGAATCAATCTGAAATCCCCTCTGCTCAAGGGACAAGTGCTGATCTTACTGAGTCCTCCAATATATTTATTTGGTTTGCTGTAGAGGAAATATTTCTCTGTTGAAGTAAAGTCATAGCACAGTAGTTCACCTCACCAAGTCAAGACATCGCAAATAACTATTTTTTTATCTTAAAAATTAAATATTTGTCGACTAAAACCTTGATATTTTCACTTGGCTCTTCACCTGTCCTTCCATGGCAAAGATAAAGGGATTGCATTGCAAAGCCATGGCAGCCTAGATGAGTTTATTGTTTGGGGCTCCTTATTTGAGAGGTATTGTGATGCAGAAGAAGGATGGTTCTTCTTGAGGTGCAACTGCAGAGAATAACAACTGCTGCAGAGTCACTTACAGCTCAAATGTTGCTAGGAAAAAAAAAAAAAAAAAAAAAAAAAAACAAAAAAACAAAAAAAACAAAAAAACAACCTAAAAGATAGAACTACCAAAAAAAAGAGGGTCGTGATAACTTATGCCAATTATGAAAATTGATTGGTTTTTATTTAAATCTTTTTTCATATAACCATTTCTTCTTGGCAGAAAATTTAGGACTTCTTCTTCCAGTTTTGCCTTCTCAGTCAAATTCAATATTTGTATCAGATTTGGATATTACTTCTTCTTAATAGAGCAAAACATTTTATTTCTGGGTTAATTTGAACAATTCTTCTATTTGCAATGTTTTACTCAAAGTGTTTCAGTTGAACTGAATGAGGATTTCATGAGAGAAGGCAGAATGTTTTTGACTCGTTTATTTGGCATGAGCTGATTTTCTTACAGTATTTTCCTCTTATTACTTTCCCCATCACTCAGTGTTTCCCATTCATCTTCTTTCCCCTCTGTGCTCCCTCTCTCCCATTCCTTTATTACAGTGCCATGAAACTTTTCTTCCTCAAAAGCCTGTAAAAAAAAAAAAAAAATTGTCATGTTGCTCTTGTCGTCATCTCTCTGTGTAACACAGAGCAGTCATTTTCTCTCCTCACAGATTTTTTGGGTTTCTCAGAATCCTCAGCCATGAGCAGGCAGAGGTGGCTCACTGTCACCACCTTGTGACATCAAACCTGTGCTGGCTGATCAAGCTGCTGTCCCTTCTTTGCACCGAGCAGCCACATTTCAGCTGTTTCTTGGAAAAGGAATGGCTCACAAAGTGAATATTCAAAGCATCTGCTGGCTTTTGAAAGGATTCTGAGAATTATTTTTCTTCAGCTTGAGCCCCTCTTCATGCTTGACTTCTTTTTTTCCTTAAATTACAGTGTGGAAAAAGAGGGAAAATAAAAAGTGGACAAAGCAGACTGAAATAAGCACAAAAAAAATCTCTTTTCATTAAAGTCAGGCTTTTGATGATTTTTGTCTAACAAGACAACAAGGGAAAAAAAACAACATAGAAAGAGGTTTTTGAAAGATGATTTCTCTGAGTGATGTGAGATTGGGGAAGGAATAAACTAATCTAAAGTCACCTATACATTTCTAAATACTCTTTATTTTTTCCTGTCATGGGCTAGTTTGCAGCCTAGACAGTGACAGCTCGTTATTTCAAGCCTTAGGGTGTTCTCTCTGCCTCCTCAGCCAGGCTGAGGTGCTGCCAGGGATTTTTGTGGCAGGGGCATCTCCTTGTCTGCTGTGCCAACAAGGATCTGAGAGGAAACAGAATTCCATTATTTATGGGAGGCATCCAGAAAAGAGGAGGGGGAACAGTCAGCAGGGCAGTGTTACCACCCTGAGCCCCCTGCAAGTTGTGCATTGAGGCTCAGGGTGAAGATTTCCCCAGCATTTTGCAAAGATCTGTTGTTGCCCTGCTATGGAGAGGAAGAAAATTACAGTGACAAATGATAATGTTGTTGACTCCCTGGTAAGGACGTGGAAGCTTTATTACTCCACAGTCAAACAAACAACTCCCTTTGCATCTAATGAATAGCTTCAGCTCCAAATCAAATAATTGCAGATAAACCCTGCTTAATATATCAAAGCTGAAAGCAATTAAACTCCCCAAACTCCATCAGTTCTTTCTTTGTGACCTTTGCAGCACAAATTGCAAGAAGAAAAAATTACATGGAAAAAAAAAATCTCGTAATATATTGGATGATGATGCCTCATGAACTCTGAATATTCATAATGAGAACATAATTTCTGGGATTGCTTTGGGACTGCAGCTTTATTTCACACCAAATTTTTAATGAAAGGCGCATGTTTTTTTCTTTTTTAAATTTATTTTTTTGTTTGGGGTAGGGGAAACTATCAGGGAATTCTCTCACTAGATCTGAGACTCATTGAGGAATATTGTTGGTGTGGATATATCAACTTTTCTATCATTTCCAGCACTGAGACACATGTACCAATGCTATCATTGATGCAAGCATTTTCCCCAGAGACTAATTAGAGAAAATATTAAAGTTTCAACACTGGTTTGAAGAAGATTTGGATCTATTATTTTACTGCTTTCCTCATCCATGACTGTAATGGCTGGTTTTGCATCCATGGGTTTTCAGTGTGAATGAACAATTATATTTCATGCCTCAGGCAACTTAATTTCTCAACACCACATTAAATACTAAAAGCTGTTTTTCTCCATCAGATCCACAGCATCTGTCAGCACTTGCCTAAAAATCTTTGCCTGCTGTGGAACTCACAGTGGTACCAGTCTGAGCTTTACCAGCAAGCTAAAATTTAGGATGTGGCTCTAACATTCCTGATTACACCTGCAATAAGGTAGGATATATGGGGTTTATGAGAAAAAATCTATAGTTTCCCTACTTCAAGAAAAAGAAGAGATAATTAAGAGCAGATTAACAGCATTAGCAGTGATTAAGTACCTTACTCAGTGACACTTTGCTTCTTATCTCAAACAAGAATTTGGTTCAAGTGATATTTTAGAATCAACTGTTGTCCTCCACTTCCTTCTGTAAGACGAGTTTTAGTTGGTTTTCAAGGAGCTGTTCAAAGTCTCCTTGTAAAATTAATTTAATCTAATGTGATTCCCTAATCCCCTGCTCTATGGTGGTGGATACAGAAAAGTGCATGTGTCCCTGAAATTATTATCCTTATAACCTGTGGTAGTTATCTCATTATTCTAGTGGAGAATTTGATAGATGAGCATCTGAACAGGGCACAGGAGAGCTCTGATTTTGACCACAAGAGAAACTGAGCTGTGTGGTTGACAATTCCAACTTTTCACTCTCTTCCTGTTGAGCTGTGCTCTTCAGCTTTTCATGTATCAATTGGCTGGGTAACCAGCAAGTAAAATCACTTCCTAATCACCTGATGGTTTTCCAAACAGTCCTCCAGTGTACATGGAGTGGAAATCCAAGGAATCAATGCTCTTTTCTTCCTGCTATTTTTGCCTGCTCTTCTTTGCCAATGCAGTGTCACTTTTGCATCAGTTCTCCCTCTGTGTCGTGTACCTGTGTCTTAAAAGCCTTAATTTCAAAGGCTGTCAAGTTTCCTCATAGCCTTGTGTTTGCACACCCAGCAGGTCACTGGGATGAATGAAAGCCTGAAAAACACGAAGGAAACATCCAGAATCTCTGATACTTGTGTGGGTATTATTTTCTTCCCAGTTGATTCTTGCAGCAGCAGGCGCCAGGCATTTGTGTGACCATCAATCCCTCAGTAGAGATCATTAAGAAAAGCTTCTCCAAGCTTTGCATATTGTTAGTTTAACTTAATGACTTCATGGGCACATGAGTTATTGTTTCACAGATGCCAGTGTGATGATTTTTCTGCCTTCAGATTTCTATTCTATAAAATAAAACTTGAATCCAATGACTTCCCATTAATAAAAAAGTATTAGGCTGTTGGTTAAGATAAGGAATAGATTAACTGGATAAGTTCCACATGTTCTTCAGCTCAGTTTTAGTGGAACTGAAATGCTTCTCACCTTCACTTTTTTGGGCTGTCCTCCAAAAGGAAAAGAGAAGCCCCTTGGAGATCTGAAAAAACTCTACCTAAGGGGCAAATAGAAAGTTAAGGAAGGAAGCCTGAACTTTGGATTTCTGACTTAACTGGTTATTCACTTCTGGACTGACTGTGCCTAAGACAGGGGAAGCTGTGCTTTTAAAAAAAAAACTAACAGGGACACCTGTGTTTTCTGGCTACAATCAAAGATCAGTATGTTCAAAAGCCTCAGAGGAGTTTTCTTGGTCAAACAGGCTGCAAGACTTTTTAATCCTCTTTGATCAGGAGTGAGGGCAAAGATGGGTCTTTTGGGGCATTTTTGGGACCCATCTTATTTCCTCTAAATGTTCCCTGCAGTGAGCTGCTTGTTAAATGTCAGACTTAAAGTTGAGAAAAAGATATTTCCAGAAGCAAGACTGGAGTTTGCTGAATGCAAATACTTCTACTATAAACCAGATTTTCAAGGGTAGTTGTATTGATTCAGGCAGAAGCATTGCTAAGGGAATTAGTATCCAGTGACAACATCCAGTAAACTTGGCACTTGAAATACCAGGCACATGTAATGAACTCACTTGAGGACAATTCTCCATAGATAAATAGCTGTAAAATGAATGGTGCTGGCTAGTAAATAAATACGAAGGTGTTATGTTCCTGGTGAACAGATAAAGGCTTAAACTGTTTACAAACGACTCACTGTAGACTCCTCTCCTGGTTCTCCAAGGAGATAAATATCCTCATGAAGGATGCAGCCCATTGTTGCAGACTGGTGCTGTTTGGATGAAGCAGATGAAAGGGACAGTTACTAGAAACTAGCAATAAACATTTCTGAAACTTGCCCATCACTCTTTGCTAGTCCTTCAGCTGCAGAAGCTTGGGATACTTTTTATTTCCCTCCTGAAACTCAGTCATGCAACTTAATTGATTCCAACACCATCATATGGAGCTGGATGCAAGGAAAACTCCTTTCAACACGCATGGGGCTCTCTCTAGGACTCTGGATGCCAGAAAATTGAGTGTTCATGTTTACACCACTGCAATTCTCTGCAGTTCCATTTTTGCCTTCCAACACAGAGATGCCCTCAGTTGTGAAGAGAGGTCTGCTCAGGAGTAGTTTCAAACAAGAGGATCTGTCACATCACTCTGTGTAATTTCCCCTATAATTTCCCATATAATATCAATAAAGCTGTCTGGAGACAAGGGAGAAAAGCATGTCTGAAGCAGCTCTATTTCCTTCTTGGGCTTTCTAATGGGCCTTATCCCCAGCCTAAAAGCCTTCTGCCATTCTGTCTTTTTATCACCTTCTTCAGTGTTGGGTTGAACATTTTCTCCTCATATTGCCAGTGTTAAGAGGCTGTGAACCAAATGTCTGCTGGGCCAAGAGTGTGGCTGCTTGGATTCCCAGACACCCAAGAGGTGGGAATGGAGGAGTGGGAATTCCAACTCACCACCCTTGCCTTACTGGTTGTTGTTTCCACGTCTGTGGTCAAAGGCAAGGGGCACAATGGGCATCATGGATGTTCTATAATTCTCTGAGGTGTGCTGGGCTGCTCAAGAATTTATGCAGAGCTTCGTTTTTTTCCATCCACCTTCCCTTCAGAACTCCTGGTTGGTTTGTGCCTTTCTCTCTTATAATAAGACATGAAATAAAGATGTTTGACTCCAGTCAGATGGCAGTACAAATCAGAAGATTTATTTATAATTTATTTAGGTTTTTTATAACATGCTGTGCTAAGAAGGTGCATTATTGGTTCATAGGACTGACACTTTTTTATTGGTTAAGTAACAAAAATAGCAAACAACACCTGTTGTTATGGGAAACGAATATTGTTTATACAAGGTCGTTTTGGGAAAAAAGTAAAACTGTTGAAAAGTTTCCCTTGGGAAGAGCTCAGGCTCAGAAAATATCAAGTCCACATTTCTCCTTTCATTTCCCCCCATGGCATCCTTCACGTGTTGCCCACACCAAAGTGAATTACAGAACTGAGGTCAGCGATGTTTATAAATCTTACCTTGCTTTTCCAGAGAGAAGAAAAGTCATGTTTGCCTCAGCCTTTCAAAAGAGATTTAATAAAATGAAGCTTTCAGCAATGATCTTACTTAGATATGTTCCATTGTTTGCTCGTGGCACTTGCAGCTCCAGGACCAGTGAATTCACACAGTGTGCCAGGTGTGGCCTTACAATGTAGAAATAAAGGAGGAGGAAATAATTTATTTTTCCTTCCTTCAAGGAAGAAAGATAATGAACAGGATGTCTTTGCATGGATCTGGTAAGTGGGATATTTCACCTTGGGCCTCGAACACACCTGGGCCACCAGGAGAGGAAAAAACTCCCAAAAGGAAGTCAGAAGGGGAAAAGATCCTATACTAAGTACTTTGAAATTGCATGCAGACCTTGGGAATTCTTTGACTGACTATAATTTGCATTTTAATTTTATTTATTGCACTTTATGTGGCACTGCACAACTCTTTGGCTGTTTAATAAGGACGGGCAGCCAACTCAGCTCACTACAAACACATATTTATTGCCTAAACATGACTGTGTCTTTAGCAAAGTTTGTTTGGCATTTTCTATTCTCCTTGTTGTGCCTCTGCTTAGCATTTGTATAATGTTTCTTGTAACGAAATAATTTACCAGCACTATGCCAAAAGGTTTTATTAAAATATCAGAAAACTGTAAGTACTTTATGTAAGTTAGATTGCACTCCAAGAACATGAACTACGAATCACTGAGATTTCTAATGAGCTTTTATATGGCAGGGGAATCAGCCTGCACCAGTGCCACCATAGAATTTAGGCACCATAATCCTCATAAAGATCAGTGGCTCCTTCCCCAGAGGATGCTGAACTTAAAATCTCCCACATAACGCCACAAAACCAATTTAAACCACTCTGAAATATTTGTACAATGTATCCCACATGAAAGCAGAAGCCATATGGGACTAGCACTAGATAAAAATCATCCATCAAATCGCCACAATTGTCCAGGACATGACCTCAGGAGAATTTTCATTGCCAGTGTTGAAGCTGCACTTCCATCACTGATGAAGAGGACATTAAGATGGACTCTCTTTTCATTTATACAAAGCACCAAGGACATCCATAGGAGTTCAGGATTCAGCTAATTTGTCTGTGTTTAGTATTTTTCTCAGATTTCCTACACATCACACAGGACAAGGCAGCACATCTCCATAAGGGTAATAATTACATTAGGTCGGAAATGTGGCTCAAGCTTGTCTCCAGAATAACACTGACATTCCTATGAATGTACTGATATGATCTGCGGGGTCTGTAAGCAATGTTGGAAAGAATTGGAAGTGCTTCTCTGAAACATTTGCAACTATGTTTTTGGAGAAAAATGCTTGCCCTGTGACCAGAGTTCCAGCATTATGAATCTTCCTAGTACTTCCCAAACTGAGATATTGATCCTATCTCTGGGATACCCCATGTCCAGCACAGTCAAGGAGGCCTGGTCCTCACCAGCTTTGCTGTGTGGATTTGTGAGCCTTTGGTTTCTCTGAGCACTCTGGAGACTTTGTTCTTTTGAGGCAGCTGCTGTTTTCGTGCACATTCCTGCACTCCACATTCCACATTGGGCAGGTAAATATTTTCAGTAACACCCCACAGGCCTGGAGCACCCCTAACCCACCTCCTGGTCTATGGAGATGAGACAGGCAGCTGTAGATGTATGAACTCAGCCAGTCATGGAGCAGAGGACAAGTTGTGTTTCTGTGAAAATCTAGTTCCTTCTGAAGGAGCTGGAATCATCTCACAGCCAACCTCGTTTGATCCTGCACGTTCTCTTGTTTCAGAAGTAATGAAGGCTGGCCAGCAATGAAAAGGATGGGTATTTCTGCTAAATCTGTCTTTAAAATGTTTGGGCAAATAAAGATACTATAGGCAAGGTCTGAAGCACTGGCATTGAGCCTGGTAAATCCTCCACCCTCCATATGCAGGGATTTGTCTGTTTTAGAAGCAGTTGCTATTCTTTGTGAAGAAAACAAAGAATATTCCCAACATATGATTGGAGCATATCTACTCTTGGAAAAGGAGTTTATCTTGTGTGTCTTACTGTGCACCAATACAGCTGTCAGTCTCTACTCTGTGTGAAATGCAGGAGAGGGATTTGAGCAGGATGAGTTACCAGCATCTGGATGGCCAGTCCAGGATCTGCTTGGGGGTTAGATGGTGTATTTGGTTTGTACTTCATTCATGTGAGCCAGTTTAAATACCCCTTTGTTTCTTTTATATGTCCTGTGCTCCACCTGGCCTCCAGCTTGTTTAAGATCATAAATAACCAGATTACATTGGTCAGTTTTTGAAAAAGTAAAAGAAAACACAAGAGTAAATAGATCGAGGCTTTTAGTTTCTTTTTCTCTCTCTTTTCTTTTCTTTTCTTTTCTTTTCTTTTCTTTTCTTTTCTTTTCTTTTCTTTTCTTTTCTTTTCTTTTCCTTTCTTTCTTTTTTCTTTTCTTTCTCTCTTTTTTCTTATTTTCTTCCTTTTCCTTCCTTCCTTCCTTCCTTCCTTCCTTCCTTCCTTCCTTCCTTCCTTCCTTCCTTCCCTCCCTCCCTCCCTCCCTTTCCAAAAGCAAAATCTGCTTTCTTTTTCCAGAAGCAAACTTTCTTTGTCTTCAGAAGGTCTTGTTTTACAGGGCTTTTAATACTGCAAAGTCTAGATTTGGAGTCCAACAAGCAGTATCCTGGGACAAATAAATTTTATTCCTCTGGACATTTAAGTACTTTGAGTTGATGTTTTTGTTACTAAAACCTTTGACATATTTCTGAGTCACCCAGGTTGGAATATGGAGGTTAAACAAGGAATATGGTAGTTAAACAAGGTGAGCTCTGTATCCAGGTTATTCACCTCCACATCTGGGGCTTTCATCCTCCAGGGCTGTAGCACCAACCTTTATTCTGCTTCTGAATTTCACTCGTTATTCTTGCAGCATTACCCACGAAGACAAATGGCAACTGGTGACAATTGTGTTTCTGGCAGCCAACCAACCTCTGGTGTCATATAATTTTTCCTGTTGAAGAGATTCCACTCCATCACTTGTAGCTGTTTATCCCTAATTACTCTGCTTTAAATTGCCTTCATCCTGCTCAGGAATACATCCTGCTACTTTCTGAAGTATAAATGAGTAATTCTATGTAACGTGAGCGTATTTTTAACTCTTACACTTACTTTCTTTTCTTTTTTTTTTTTTTTTTTTTTTTTTTTTTTTTTTTTTTTTTTTTTTTGAGTATCCAGTACCAGGATTTTTTTCTACTGCTCAAGTTCTATGTTTTATGAATTTTACTTAATGCACCCCTAAGCAGTTGGCTTTGGCCATTGCTATTGCCATTTGCTAAGTTAATATTCACACACAATTTCACAAGATTTCCAGACTTGGTTTAATCTCACCAAACAGAAAAATTTCAGTATATTTTGCATCACTAAGATGATGCTGGCAAGCAATCATTCTAGCTGTTGAGGTTGACTGTAGGCATATTTATTAGATTTAGATGGCAAAAGGCATCATGTAAGTATGTCATCTCTTTGTGGCAGATATTTAAATTGATGTCAACTCCTCAAACAATTTTCTCTGCAAATGAAGAAATGCATATTTTCTAGAAAATCAACTGTTCTTGCAGCCCCTCTCCTTTTCTCACAGTTGCAAACCCTTGTGTCTCCATCAATTTCCTGCACACCTCTCTCCCTCTGAATTTAAGTTCAGCATGCTTCCATTTAATGTTTTCATTTAAGACTTTAAGCTACCCAAAAAAGCAAACACACAGAGTGTGTCTTAATAGTGTAAATATATTGAACAAATGGAGTTTGCTGGAATGAACATTCTTGAAACAAATCTATTCTCAGCAGTAACTCCTTGCCTCTTGGCCTGTCACAGACATTCCCAGGGCATTATCACTACAAATGATGCAAGTCTGAAGTTCATCTGCAGGGTTAACAGCTCAGGAGGAAAACTTCTGGCAGTTTCTTAATGTGTTTCTCCCAGTGCAGAGGATTTTTCTGTGATAAATGCTGGTAAACCTTGGACAGGTGTCAGCTATGCTGACAGGGGGAAAATGGGAAGGAGGGACTGTATGTTATGTGCTAAAACTGCATTTTTTTCACACAATGATTAGCTTCAGGTATAATTAAAATTATTAAATATAAATCAGCTCAGCAGCTCTTTTGTGCTCACCTCTCACTTCCTATTCAGTTTGAGCCTGGCAAAGAAGAGTTGGTGGTCCCTGCTCAGCCTCCATTCCCTGCATCCAAAGCCCCTCTGGTGATGCTGAAATGATGTGCCATTCACTTTTCACCTGGCAGGGTTTCACTTGCCTCCTTTCTTCCTGACATTTTTATCAGCAGTGACATCGCTGCCAAACCTTGTGCACCTCTGGGTGAGAGTTTATGCACATTTATCAGCAAGTCTGTCTTGTACACTTGGTAATCATTCGCACACAACTGTACAATTTAGCTCACTGAGCACTGGGGAAAGGCTTGTAAGTGAGGGGACAAGTGTCTATTGCTGGTCAGTCACCAGGATCTCTTCCAGGTTTCTAGCCCTGGTTCATGCTTGAGGTGTTTTGGTTTTCTGAAATTCTTTTTCCAGGGAATTTTCTGTAAACAAGAGACATGTTTTTGTAAGGGCAAATTTGTTTATATTTTTTTCCTTAGGAGGGACTTCTTCTTGATGTCCCTCTGGTCTGACCAATGTGATTGAAGAGGTTTGTCTTTGTGTCACCAATCAAATTGGTCTGTGTAGTATAAAAACAGAAACACATCCCAAACAAAAAAGGAGTAATTTTCGGCCTTCTGAGGTTGGAGTCTTGTGTCATTGTGGTGTAAAACAGCATCACAGGTTTTTGCTTTAAATCAGGAAAAAAAATCCCTTTCCCCTGAGGAAAGGATATCCCACTTGGCTCTGTGGTGAGCACAGCAGAAACACAGAAGAGTTTGCAGCAATGCACAAGAGAAGAGGGGATCAGAATACGTGGTCCTTGCTCCAATCCTGCTCTTCTCCCTTTTGCCCTTTAAGCCAGGCACGGCTGTGCAAAGTCACACAAAGTCTCCTGTAGACTTGATAGTTTCTGAGACTGAGAAGAGCTAGCTTCTTCTTTTCAACAGTTTTCTTTTTCCCAAAACAACCTTGTGTAAACAACGTTCCTTTCCCATAATAACAGGTGTTGTTCAATAATGTGCCTTTAGCACAGCGTGTTATAAAAGGGCTGAATGAATTGTAAATAAACCTTTTGATTTCTACTGCCTTCTCACTGGAGCCAAGCATCTTTATTTTGTGTCCTATTGGGACAGTCTCCAGCCCTAGAGATGTCCAAGGAATGACTGGATGTGGCACTCAGTGCTCTGAGCTGTGTGACAAGGTGGGATTGATCAGCCCCAGGGTGGACTCAGTGATCTGTGTGTCTGTGTTTGCGTGTACACATGGATTTGAGTTTAGAAAAATCACCTGCAAGCAAAATAAACCTGCAAGCAAAATAAAAATTACAATCTAGTTGGTGATTCCAAATTCTTAAAGAAAAGAAACAGTATACAGCATACTTTTCAAAAGTATTTAATAGGTTAAATATCATTTTGCTGCCCCCCTCAGTTACTCAGGCCTTGAGTTTCAACCTTGAAGACTTCACAGCTGCCATCAGGAAAGGGAACATTTCCAAAAACTGCTTTTGCTAATAATTTGTTGTCACTATTTGCATGAATCATTTGACACCTTAAGTGATTAAAGTGCTGAGCATGGAGACACACATTTTCTATGAAGCATTTTGGATTTTTGTGGTTCAAGACATTTTTTGCTTTTATAAATACAATAATAAGGTACATAGTCATTATCCCAAATAAGCCTCAAATATGAAACATAATTTGCTGCATGATAGGCCATTTTAAATAAATCTACAAAAAATTAAAACTCTTTGTGGAACTTGTTTGTGAAACAGTGAAAGGCTGTGTGGGTGTAAACAGGGATTTGTGTTTGCATTTTTATTGACACAGCTGTGGGAGCTTTTTTTTCCAAATAAAATACACATGTATTGAATACTCTTCAGAGATAAACTTTGTCCTGCTAAAAAAATTATCCTAACAGAAAAATTTTAGAGCAGAAAGGGAATCTGTGTAATATGGAATTCCCTTTGGCAAAACCAGTCTGCTTTATATTGACTTTGATTCAGAGGCTAAACTACATTTAAATATTTTACAGCAATACTGCCTTTAAGTGGGTTATAAATAATTCACTCAATAACTGAACGGAGGTCTCTGCGGAGTGCAAAGTCTCTATGTCTTAATGAGTAGATTTAACGGAGTAAAGCAAACTTCCAAGCTTTCAGTTTTTTGGAAAACAGATTACAGAAAATGTGACATGCTGCTCTGCATAAGAGAAACAGAACTAGAAATAAAAGCACAAGGAGTGCTTAGACATTTTTTGCAATTATTTTTGGAGTCACGTTGCACAATAGCAACTATATGGAGTTTAGAGTTATACACTAATGCAGTACAGAATCTGAAAAAATATAAAAGCTGAAATCTTAAGACATCAATATGAGCTGCAAATATCCCCAAGCATCTTATTCTAGTGGGTGGGGACAGCATTTAGATTCCATATAAACACCAAAGGAAATTCCGGAACTCTTTTTACAACAATAGTGTCACACTTGGAAGGGACAGAATGAAGTTCATTCATCTTTTGGTGAATTACACCAACACAATGAGTTTCTGTGTCAACCCTGGATAGGGGAAGGTAGGGAGGGTGATCTTTTATCTTTGAAAATTGAGTGAAAAATGAGAACACTTTGCCAGCTTTGTTTGTCTGCCTGGAACAGCCTATTTGAATCTGCTGGCAATATTCAACAGTGTCCTGTAAGAAGGATTTATGACTTTTCTGTAGGGTGAGAAGAGCTGGCAGAAAGCAGTGAAACAATTGGCATGCAACTAAAATACTTCAGATGATTATCCCAGCTGAGCTCTTCCCAAAATAATTGCCAAGCTCATTTAAATGTGTGGCAATGTCGGTACTATCGAAGACAGATACACACAATCCTTTATTTTTATTCTTTTTATTTTAATTTTAAGCCGAGAGTTTTTTGTTATGAGATGGCTCTTTTACAGAAACAGTGTAGGACAAAGTTCCTATACCCAAGATTTTACAGATAAGTCTAAACAATAATAAAAAAAAAATTAAAAAAACATAAAAACATATCTTTAAAAACCGCAAACAAACAAACAAAAACTCACCACCAACAACAACCACCAAAACCAACCAACCACAGAAATTATTTCTCATCTGCATATTCCAAGATTTTTTTTTTAATTGGAAATACTTTTTGAAAAATGATTTTTTGGAAACCTCCAAGTGTTTTAGAATGAGAAGAAATATTTTTTAAATATTTTTTTAGAGAAGAACAATGAGTCTAGCTACAGATGTATGTGGGTAGAGATGAAAAATTAGTACCTGTACTGAAAAATATGGAAATAAATGTTCTTTTCAAATAATGAGACACAAAATAACTGTAGATGTTTCAGGCCAAAACATCAAATCTTCTTCTAGCACAAGATAATACAATATTTGTATTGAATGCCAAGTTCCCTTCCCAGACCTGGTTTTCCTTAGGAAATCCATGTAAAAAACCCGTTATCAAGAACCTGGTCTTAACTAAATTTCCTAACCTCAAGATAATGAAAAAATTCTGGTTTTACTCGTCTCGTTTCCAAAAAATACAGAAAAGAAGCAGTGCATATGTGGGGTGATCTTGCTGATTGTCATGGTGAAAGTTTATGCTCCACTCAGGATTCAAAATGGAACTTTTAACAGAAATTTATTCATAACTCATATGAACTACATCCATATTTTATATGGATGTATATATACATCTTTTCTGCTCTGCTTGGAATGTAAACATTTCAGCATTTTGCTGCTGCAGTATAGCTAGAACTTAACCTAAATAATCTCACTTTCACAGCTGAATTTAGTGCAAATAATGAAACTGTGCAAAGATAAAAAGCAATTAAGGCCATTATCTTAGTAACATATAAATAGTTCCATCAAACACAAAGGAGCTAATTTCCTGCTTGAATGTCCCGGCTATTTAACATGCCTTCAATGTTATAGCTTAAGATGGAATGTTTTAAATAAATGTTAAGAGTGTGTACAGTGTTTTTGAGAGAAATCAATGGCACAGTGCTGCTTTTCCCCCTCACCTCATCTGTGGGGAGCTCTGAGGGAGGAGATTATAAAGTACAGAAGCTTTTTGGAAGTGCAAAGAGCAACCATCTAAATTGCAATGCATGGGGAAAGCTGTAGTACCCATGCAAAGAATGGCTAAAAACCCACTGAAACCCTACAAAACTGTTAAAATGTCTGCATTTTCATCCTAAGTATGTTTAAAAAGTGCTTGTGCATGCCAGTTTGGGACAACAGGATACCTTTTTTTTTTTTTTTTTTTATTCCTTAATTACTCCTCTTCTGTCACAGTATTTACTTGTCTTTGAAAGAAGAGGGGAAAAAAAAACAATTAAGTGACTTGTTCATTGTGCACTCCAGTTGTACACTGTACTAATAAGCCTTCATGGACATAAGTAAACACTTCTGTATCTGCCAGTGCAAGAAAACAGATAACAACCTGAGGATTTTATTGTTAATATCTGCAGTCCTGCAAAGAATGAATCAATTAAAGAGGGTGCCTAAAGCACAAAGAGTAGTTCCTGATATTTTCCTGTATATTCAGATTTTTACTAGTAATCAATTTGTCTCTGGCTCTAGGAAAATACTGTCCTCAGTAAGAATACCGATGGTCAAGGTATGTGTAAAAACAGCAGGAAATATTGTTTTCCTCCTTATCTTTGCCTGAGTAGCAGAGTGAACAGCTGAAGAAAAAGGAGTATTTTCTCTCCACAGGGTATTTATTTTGATTTTGTCCTGCTTCCTTCAGACTGCCTGCTCAGTCTATCATGCATTAGGAGACAACCACGGTTCCTTGTGAATTATTTCCCACCTCACTCTTTTATGAGAGGGCCTGATTTTCAGCACACAGAGTGGATTGTCTTTAACATTTACTCTGAGCAACTTGGGCAGCAGCTGTTCCATAAATGCTGCTATAGTCCTGATTTCTGTCCTTATGGAAATGCAGGAACATTCTTCTGACGGTGACACGCCTGCAGTAAGACAGGAGGCTCCGGGGGAAAAGTGGAAAAGTGTAGCTTGGAGCCTCTCCCTGCAAAAGTGCTCAAAGCAAAGGCTGTCAGGTGGATGCTCAGGAGAGAAGTATTTCTGGGGGAAAAGAGAAAAAAAAAAAATCTCAGGATTCAACTTGTTTTTACACTGATCTTTTCCAGACTTGACAGTTTCCAAACAATCTCCAGAGCAAACCAGGCATTATGGCAAAACGCCTCCGCAGTGAAATGTGATTTGTCTTGCAAAATAGAAAATTATCTTTTGCACAATTAAAGACAGATAAAAAGGTAAAGCTGTGACTTTCTACAAAACCTCCTCTTGCTGATATTGCCATCAAGGTGAATTTTAAGTCTATTTTTCTTTTTAATCAAACAAGATTACAATCTCAAGAGCTAGCAACAATTTTTCCTTGTATTCTGAAGAGCAATGTTGGAAATGTCTTTGTAAAAGTTAAGTTAGACACAAACTTGCTTTTAAGAGGGCAGACAAAATTACTGTGACTTCACACAGGTTTTGGGTGCATGCTGGCCAAGTTTATACTATTTATGCTTCTATTTTCATTGCTGCATATATTACATGGACATTCCCTTTAAGATCCAGGCACAGTCTATGAGCACACTCAGCTATGCAGCAGCAGTACAGGAATTGAAAAAAGGAACAAAACGTCTTCCATCAAAAACAGAACTCTGTAGGAAATGTTCCAGACCTTAGTGAAGCCATAAGGAATTGAGTTTATTCTGTGCCCCTGTATAATTACAGACAGGTAGAGTTGAAGAGTTAAATATCTGCCTAGATAAAGATAATGATTGGTTGTTGTTTTTTTTTACTAGCCCAAATGGGAAAGTTCCTCTGCACCATAAGAAACTAGATAAAACAAACCATCAGTCTATGAGATGAAGCAGAAACCAGGTGGTACTTAGGAATTTTAAAAAGAGATTTCTGATCAGAAAAGATGAGAAGGCAATGCAACTCCCACAACCAAAACCAAAGAAAATACAGATCTTCTCTTTTCAAAGTCCCTATTATCTCTCTTTTCATGTCACATACATATCTCAAACTAAGCAAAAGCAGGAACAAAGGGAGTTATAGCCTTAACACCTCTGTATTCCACTACAGGGAGAGCTAAGAAAAGCAAAAAGAATGCTGTTTATTATTTGCCTTCCTTCTAGTTCTGTTCTAATACTGTTTTTGTAGGCCATTGTAAAGGAAAAAAGGAAAAGGATAATTCACTAAAGATATTGCAAGCTCTGTTGTCATTACGATCTTCAACCTCCTGAGAGATTCTGAAAGATTTTGACACCAGTACAGATGAGTAGAGGCGAAATGCAAATGTTTTGGGGAAAAATATTATATAGAATTCAGGAAAGCTTTAGAAATGAGTTTTCTTTAAAGAGTTTTCTTTAGAAAAGAAACTTGAGAAGGAACACATTAAACTGACACTGAGGTTTGCAGTTGGAAATCTGCAAGAAGGAGGGGCTGGGTAGGAACTGTTTCTTTCCCTGGCACATAAAGTCAGTGCCCCTTGATTGACACACTAATTAAGGGTCTCATTAGAGTTTCAGATGGAAGGTGAAATTTCTAAGCTGCATGTGGAATCCTATCGTTTCAGCTTTGCCTAAAGACCTTCAGGATCATCAGCTGCCTTAAAGAAAAGATCCTGCGAATAAAAGAGACAGTGCTGGGCATCCCTTTTCCTGTGCAGCTTTAAATGGCACAACACACATTCATATTATGCTTCTTTTTTTTTTCTTTTCAGCTGCCATGTACTTTGACCCTTTGTGTCTCTTGCTGAGCCCAGCTCCATCATTTCAATCTGGAAGCAAAAGTGGAGAAAACAGTTGCTCTGTTTCACATTCCCTTTGAAGGCTATCAGCAACACCCTGTGAACAGTGGCTAAGAATTTTCCTTTCAAACTAAATTAACTACCCCATTCTTTCTTTCAATCATGCAGAGCTCCTCAACCTAAACTGTATCAAGTGGAGCTACTGGTCACAAAATGTGCCTGCTCAAGTTGTTTTTTTTAACTCACATCCTGTAAAAAGCAACACACACCCTAGACTAATATCCGTGGACCATCACATTCATTCACTCTTGCAGAGCCCAGCTTCAAAACTTGCTATGTCCAGCTACTGCTCCCAATCCAAAGCTCCTAAAACAAAAAGTGTGCCCTGGCCTTTACTTTGTCCTCTCAGCTTTTAAAGTGCTTTTAAAGCACACTCAGGTCTGGGGATCCTCATGCACCATCACTTTCATAGAGCCCAGCTACAAAGCTAAGAACATTCAGCAGCTGGTCTCACAAGAGAAATTCTAGAAGAAAGAGGGAGTGCTGGAATTCACTTTCCTCTTGCAGCCTTATAAACTGCACGGCCAACAATGAAACAATTCGTATTCCTTCACACGAAGAATCACACATCCCCTCATCCTATGCAGGATCACAGGCTTTCAGTCTCGAAAAGAGCATCCATCCACAACAGAATCCCTACACTGACTGCCCTCGCCAGGAATGGCGCCGGGACAGAAGAGAGCTCGGCTTTTTCCTGGGCACTGACAAAAAAATGAACCACACGATGGCGGTGTGGACTTGAAAAGGAAGAAAACGCACCTCGCCTATCTAAAGTACCCAAAGTGCAGGTCCAGCTTGAAATCGCCACTGCGCTCGATTCAACTGTCAGGAGAAAAAGAATTTCACTGCTCTCCCCTGTACAAACTTTTATTTGTCCCACACTCAAACAGCAACACAAACTCCTTTACGCTAATAAATGTTTTCACTCTCACAGAGCTCGGCTACAAGCTTGAAACCATCCAGCAAAAGCAAAGCTCACAAAAGTGTCAGCTGAGAAATGCTGGTGCTGCCTTACAACCTCAGCTGCACTCAAAAAACTGATCCTCACACTGCTCAATTCGGCATGTGGTTTCCACTTCTCAGAGGTGGAAATTTCTCCTGAAATTTTGGCAGTGGTCTTATTTCAGACAAGGTAAGTAATGTAAATATGCTCAGGATTGGTCTGCAGCAGGTAGGTGTGGCCCAAAGAGGTAATGCCCAATAACAGTGTTTTGGCACTTTTGTAGGGGCTTATATTCCTGGATGTTGCTCATTCCAGAGGAGGGGATCTAATTTCTTTTGAGATGGGTTTATAGTTCCTCTCCTCCTCTAAAGAAACCAAATGTGGATCTGCAGGCTCAGTGGTCTTAGTGACTTGGTGATCTTGAAGGTCTCTTCCAACCGACACATTCTGTGATTCTGTGATTTAATGTCTATCTCTAAAAGGGATTCTGTCTGGTTAGAGCAGTTGAACTGTTCCAGTGGGAATACAAAAGCCAGGCTGTTGAGCTTTCTGTCCCAGTACCTTTAGTATGGGAGCAGTCACTGGTGCTGTTCCATTTGGATCCATTTGGCTCTGTGAGACTGAAGGATCATGATGTTTCACTGAGCTGAGAAGGAAAGTGTTGCTTTGATCTTTTTCAGCATTTTTGTATTTTTGTAGTAGAGTTTCTCACTGTTTTTCAGGTAAACAAAGTGATATTTACATACCTTTCTCTTGAAGAAACAACTAATAAACTTCTAGTTTAACCAGTGAGAAGTAACAACCTCATTCTCCAACCCCTGATCATTATCCAAAACCTATATATATCAAAATCAAAAATTAACTGCCCTTTTTTTACTCTGACAACTGCTACATGTGTGTCCTTCATTTCATGTCCATCTAGTGAAAGGCAAGTGAAGATAGTAGGGTGTTTACTTTAGGTAGAAATGAAGTTGTAAGATTTCTCCACAGGTACTTTTGTGAGCTGTGTTTTTGCTGGATTGTTTCAAGTTTGTAGCCGGACTCGGCCAGAGTGAAAACATTTATTAGCACACAGGAGTTTGTGGTGTTGTTTGAGCGTGGCACAAATAAAGAGTTTGTTTGGAAGGGGAAGATCAGAAAAATCATTTTATCGTGACACAGCGGGTTGGAGGGGCAAAGGCGTTTTTAGCTTGGCTCTGCACTCGGAGTGGTTTAGATAAAAAAAAAAAAAAAAAAAAAAAAAAAAAAGAGGTGTTTCCTCCTTTTTCAAGCCCACATCGCCATCGTACGGCTGGTTTTATGAGCGCTGAGAAGGAAAATGAGAGGGGAAAAGCCAGACTTTCACCTTCCCTTTGCCGTCTAATAACCGGGACAAACCCACTGAGGACTCGCCCTTTCCCCCTCAGCTTTGGCCGGCATCAAATCCACCGCTAATAAAAAGAGTTTCCAGCCTCTACTCCCCGACAACAAGGCACAGGACAAGAGGAAACGGCCTCAAGCTGCACCAGGGGGTTGAACAACCACGAAGAATTTTTTAATTTAAGGGAGAATTCTTTTCTTGGGCATTG
The DNA here is from genome assembly GCF_965231275.1 of Zosterops lateralis. Lineage (NCBI taxonomy): Eukaryota > Metazoa > Chordata > Aves > Passeriformes > Zosteropidae > Zosterops > Zosterops lateralis. Next base: position 3,803,820 of record NC_139765.1, read on the forward strand.
GAATAGGCTGCCCAGGCTGGCGGTGGAGCTGCCGTTACACCCTGAGGAAAGAAACACTGGAGACACCACCCAGTGCCACACAGCCTGGCTAACACGGCAACGCCAGACAACACATCAACCTCACCGAACCCCACAATCTCCACCATATTAATAAAATCCATAATTTTTTAATTAACCTGAAGGACAGCCCCCCGGCCCCGCCCCGCGCATGCGCACTGCGCTCCCCCGCCCCGCGCAGGCGCCGCCCCGCCCCGGGAAGACGCAAAGATGGCGGCGGCGACGCGCTGCGCCCGCGGGCTGCGGCTGCCAAGGACAGGTGAGTGTCAGCGCCGCCGGGCCCCTCACGGCTTTTCCCGACCCCCTCAGGGCTCTTCCCGGGCCTCCCCATCCTCACCGCCCCTCAGCCAGCTCGGCCTGCCCGTGCGGCTTCTCCCCGGCCCGGGATACGCGCTCTGCTCCCGGCTCTGTGCGAGGGGAACTCGCACCGCGGTGCCTGGAAAGGAGCTGCCGAAAAAAATGTTCTGAAGGCGTGGAAATGATCGTGTTTGAGCCTCCCTTCTCCTTAGGGTTGGGGATGGAGCTGCGGGTGTCGCGCTGGGGCTGTCAGTGCCTTGTAAGCGAAAAGTTTAAATTCGTTTTGTCGTTTCTTAGGTGATTGTGACCTTTGGGCCATGATTTGTGGTGAGGTTCAGCTATCAATATTATATATAAAGCGTTATTTGGGTCTTTGTCTCCGTTTGAATTGATTCTGAACTTAGGTTGGGTAATATGGGAGATGGTTAAACGGGTTTTGTGGGTAAAGGGCAGGGAGGAATTTAATATCCTTTCAATGGGAGCAGTGTGTTGTTTGTTTGCCTCAGTGGGTGTCAGGCTGCCTTTCAGGACAAAATGGGAAATGTGTCTGTTTCCATTTCCTGGAGTTGGGAAAAAACAGGGATAAACAAACCTTTGGGTAGAGAAAAAGGCGCTTTGGGTTTTCTGTGGATATTTGATCTTTAATTCATAGAATGGTAGAATTATTGGGATTGGAAAGGACTTTAAGGATCATCTTGTTCCAACCCCCTGCCATGAGCAGAGACACCTTCCACTGTCCCAGGTTGCTCAGAGCCCCATCCAACCTGGCCTTGGACACTGCCAGGGATGGAGAAGCCACAGCTTCTCTGGAAAAATGGAATTGTAAGTAATAATTGGGCATAAAACCATAGCTGGTGATAATTTATGGCAGCCAGACCTCACAGAGTTATGGAACAAAGAAAGATGTTCATCACTAAACACCTGACAGTGTAAGGTAAGCACAACAAGGGAATACACAAAAGTGGAAGAATATAAAACTGTAATTAGATATTATTTGTTGGTGTGGCAGTGAAGAGGTGTTGTGAAGAGTCTGCCACCAATAATTTTTGCAGAAGTAACAGCAAAAAATCTGCTGAGTACTTGAAAGATATAAATCATTGATTTTTTAGCTTTCAGTGGCTCTCAAACTGCCTTTCAGGACAAAATTGGGGATGCAATATTTTTTCCAGTTTGTCGGGTATGAAGAGAGCAGGCATAGATAGACTTTTGGGTAGCAAAAAACCTCCTTTGGGCACTGAAATGTGATTGGACTTTCTGGTTTGAGTTCTGCCAGCTGAGGTAACAATATAATTTATGCCTCAGTACCCTGTCCTTTTGATCTTCTGGACACTGTGGCTGCAGTGTCAGTGCTCATGTGTAACTGGTAATTCCTCACCACGTTGGGATAAAACCTTCTTCAGTGTGCAGGTGTCAGGTTGTTCCCAGTCCCATCCAGCCTGGCCTGGGACACTGCCAGGGATGGGGCAGCCACAGCTTCTCTGGGAAACCTGTGCCAGGGCCTCACCACCCTCATGATTTCTTCCTCATATCCCATCTAACCTCTCTGTCAGTGTGAGGCCATTCCCCCTTGTCCTGTCACCACATGATACCAGTATCCCAATGATGTCCTGCCTTTGTGGCTCCCAAACAGCTCCTTGAGGAAAGGAGCAGCTTTGGGGCAGTATCCCATGTACCACAGATCTGGCTCTTTGCATCTCTCCCTTCAGAGCTGTGATACAGGAGGATTCTTTCTTCTGCTATGTTTTATATTTTTACTGAGTATTTTTTACTTGCTTCACCTTAAACTCACAGTCAGCTTTACTTGCTTTGAAGAACTGATAACCCTTGTCTGCTCCTTCCCTGTCTCACTTTGATCCTTAACTTCCCCAACAATCCCAGGCCTGCTCCTCTCTGACCTCTCCAGATCTCTCTGAAACAGCCCATCAGGAGTCTTGGCATGGGATCATTAGAGATCTGTGATGAGAAAACCAATGTAAGCTGTGATTTAGCAGTGCCCAATCCCAATTAACATCCCAAACTTTCTCCCTTTCCCTGTTTTAGGCCACGGAATTTCTGTCCTGACTGCAGCACCATCGGCATTGCAGCAGCACCGGCAGGTCCATCACGCCGTGATCCCTCATGGCAGGAGTGGAAGATCCTCTGTCAGTGGCATCGTGGCCACAGTCTTTGGAGCCACGGGTTTCCTGGGACGATACGTTGTCAACCGCTTAGGTAACTCTCACCAGGAGCACTGGGTACAAAAAAATACCCCCAAAAAGATGGTTAATGGAAATAATCAGGTTGCAGGGTGGTGGAGAAGTCTCTGGCGTTTTGGATCTTATAAAAGTGTTTTGCAGTCTGCTTTAAGTTCCAGCATGTGACAAATACTAAAAAATGTTTTAATTGAGGAAGCTTTGGAGCTTTTGAAGGTTAAGGTCATTAAAAGAAGTCCTACTCCTCTGGAGAATGCACATCTGAGGAGAGCTACAGGATGTGTTTGAGTCTCTTGGTTTTAGCTTTTTAAGACATTTTACTAAAAGGTTTGCAGGAGTTTGATTGGAATTCTTCAAAATTACCCTTGTGAATTTAAATTTTGAAAAACAACCCATGCTGCTTTTTTTCCCCCCTCTTTCTTCTCATGCAACTTAAAAAATATAGATATCCTTGTATATGTTCCATTTTTCAGGTGTTGTGCTATATTTATAGAACACACCATTTTTATTGTTTTTTTTTTTTTTTTTTTTTTTTTAAGCTTTGGCATTTTGTCTTACAAGCCTAAATACTAAGAAAAGAATCCTGTTGAAGAATTTCAATTATGTAGGTTCAAGAAGAACCTCAGTTCTATTCTACTTTTAGTTTTGCAGAACCCTAATTGTAATGCCTTAATTCCAGGAGGAATAAAAGGAAGATTTGTTTATTCAGAAGTTCTTCCACTTAAAGGGATGTGTTTGTTTGAAACTTTGGTGGTTTTGTGTCCCTTCAGGTCGCATTGGCTCTCAAGTCATCATCCCCTATCGCTGCGATCAGTACGACCTGATGTACCTGCGGCCCATGGGCGACCTGGGGCAGCTCCTCTTCATGGTGAGTCTGGCTTGGCGTCAAGCACAAACAAACCCCTGGGGGCAGCCAGGGAATCCTTCCCAAAGGCACAACTCCAGCCTCTGAATGGTGTGAAAGAGCTTGCTTTGGTGCTGCCTCATTTACACATCATCTCATGTTTTCCCCTTTGATGCTCTGCTTGCAGGAGTGGGACTGTAAGGACAAGGATTCCATCCGAAGAGCCGTGGAGCACAGCAATGTGGTCATCAATCTTATCGGGAAGGAATGGGAAACAAAGTAATTTCCCTTTGGTTTTTCTTTTGCTGTATGTAATAGGTTTGCACCAGGTATTGTAGCCATGTTTTACAGCCTGTGTGTGTGCAGTGATGTTGCCAAAGTTCTTGGCCTCTGTGTAAAGGCAACCCCAACATTTAAAATTTCTTTAAATGGTTTACTCCAGTCCTGGTTGTGATCTGCTTTGGGAAAGTACATTCTTTCCAAAGTTTTCCAGCATACAACTTCTGTTCTGTCAGAAAATTCGAATGTGCTGCTTTCACATACCTCATAGATGTTCCCTGAGTGCCTTCCTATGGATGACAGAGCCTCACCAATTTCCTATATTTGTGTTGCCATTTTATTTATATTTGTGTTGCCATTTTATTTATATTTGTGTTGCCATTTTATTTTATTTATATTGCCATTTTATTTTATTTTATTTATATTGCCATTTTATTTATATTTAACTCATATTTATATTATGTTTATATTTACATTCTCACTGAAATAAGATTTCATCCTGTCACTTGAACATCGTGATGAGTTGTAGCCTGCTAGAAAAAGCATGAAACAGGAATAGCTGATGGAGAGTCTCTAAGATTATGACTAATAACATCATTCCTTGATAGAATTTTGGCACAGACAATATTAGGTACAGAAGCATTCTTTGATAATAATTTCTAAGAACAGTTCTCTTTTGAAATCCATTAAAAATTTCCCATAGTTTAGGTTAAAAATACCTGTCATAGCCACCTTCTGTGTGTGTGTGTGTGTTCATGCAATTATGTCCATTTTATTTAAAGCCTTGTGCCAAACTGCAAGACAAAAGTTTAATGCTGGGATATTTCTTTGTATGGTGCATAATTTTTGCTCTGGTAGAGCAAAATTTGTAGACAGAAACAAATGTAGATTCCATTTTCATCTCTCTTTACAAACCTGTTTTGTTGCCTGTATTTTAATGAAGGGCCCTTTGATGTTGGAAATTTCTGGATTTGTGTAAAAAGTATGATTTACAGAAAAGACAGTTTATTTTATTATTAACAGGAAGTGTGAGGACAACAACAAAAAGCTTCATTCTGTTTAAAAATCCCCAACCTTTGTTCTCTGTACGGTTCCAATAGATTCAAATAGACAAGTCTTGATCCATTTAAAACTTCCAGACATTACAGAACTTGACCACTGTGTGGCACAAATGTGTTGATCACATATTTTTATGCACTTGGGGATCAGTGCTGGTGCTGAAACCCTGAGGTCAAGTTCTCTGGTTTGTTAAACACGAGGTTAGAGTAACCATTGTCATCATCCCAGAGCCTGTGAAGAACTTGGACAGGAAGAAAAGTAAGATTAGATGGAGAGATCAGTCAAAAAAAGCAAAGCCTGCCATGAAATACTTTCCTCCTTGCCTTGTACTTGTGTCCAGGCTCCTCTGTGTGTACTGTGTTGTTTGAAACTCCATGGTTACAGGAGGGATGTTGTTCATTCTCCTGTGTTTCTAAATCTATTTTGGTGAGCAGAACAGGAGTGATGGTTCCCAGGATCAGATTAGTTATTGAAGGCTCAAAAATAACTTTGTATTTTTAAGGCTTTCTTTGGACTCCAGTGGGATCTGGAGAGCTGTGGGAGGAGATAAGGACACAGAGGGAGAGGGTCCTTACAGGGACAATACAATGACATGAGAAGCCAGTTCTCTTTCTTGCAGTTTTGGATAGTTGGAAAGAATTTTGGGATTGTTGGCAGCCTGTAAGGTCAGTTCTGTGTGGAGACAGAGCTTCTGTATTGTTCTTGATCAGATACCAGACTGGTTGACAGTACAACCCCCTGATTTAGGCCCCCTGAATGTCATAGAGTGACGGGAGGATTTCTTCTTGCTTCTCCTGGAAGTCCCTTTCAGCTCTGAAATGGTTCTAAATGCTCTGACAAATTGTTTTTCCATTTGCATGAGCAAATATTCTGTGTTCTCTGGTTTGTTTTTGTCTGCTTCCCCCATGCCAAGCATCTGCTCTGACTTGTTGCTGCTCAGAAATCTTGAGCTTCTTTGTATTGTAATTAATATGTCAAATCAAGGCAAATTTTGAACAGGATTTGTAAAAACACAGCCTTGCTCAGAGTTCAAGATGCAGGAGTGCTTTTTTAAATAAAAATAATCTGTTTTCACTTTCACTGGGAGTTTTCTATTTGTCACAGACAAGTGGGCAAGAGGATTTTTCATACTGATTTAATCTTACCAGGTGAAAAGGCAGAGAAGCTAAAATTGAAGATTACAGTTGCAATTTCACTTGCCTCTAATTTTTATTATATGAAGAGTCCATCATGAAGGGAAATTTTGTTTCTAATGAGTGTCAGTATAGGTTTTTGATAATACAATTCAAATGATATGTAATAATTGATTTTTGACTGATTGGCAGCTATTGTTGATTGCTCTTAAAGTAACATTTGAGTTTTGCCTTGCTTTAGAAACTTCAAATTTGAAGATGAATTTGTAAATATTCCTCAAACTATCGCACAGATAAGTAAGGAAGCTGGCGTGGAAAAATTCATTCATATCTCTCACCTGAATGCCAGCATGAAGAGTCCTTCCAAATACCTCAGGAACAAAGTAAGTCTGCAATCCACTTAAATATATTTCCTGAGAATATACTTTGTATTTGGTGTAGATTTGTGTTTTTCCCCCAGCTGGGTCTATTTGAAGGAAATCAGTGTATGGATTTACTAAAGACTCTTTGCTGCTGCTGATAATTTGGGCTTTCTCTGACACCTTTATCTTAGTGCAGCATCTCAAAGACCAAATGGCTTAGATATAAATAATATTAGATATAAATAATTTCTGTGCTACTAATGGCATAATTTCTTTCAGTTCTGTAGTCAAGGAGGCCTTCTATTATGAGAGGCATCCACTTCTGCTTGGTTCAGCATGGATCTAATGAATGTGTTTGTTTTTATTGATAGGCTGTTGGAGAGACTGCAGTGAGGGAAGAATTTCCAGATGCTGTAATTTTGAAGCCCTCTGAGATGTTTGGGAGAGAGGACCGATTCCTCAATCATTATGCAAGTAAGTACTCTTGGAATAGTAAACCCATGTGTGATTTGTGTAGAGAACAGAGAGAAAATGGGATTTGCTTCTGGAGAGCAGGCAGGTGTGTTCTCATCAGGAATGTGTGGGATACAGAGCAACATATTAAATTCTCACCTCATAGAATTCTTTCTCAATCTAGCTAGATGTTGCTCTTTATTTTTATTTTTGCAATCATTTTATTTTGAGGGGAGGGTGTGTACTGAGCCACTCTCAAAAAACATCAAATATAACCCTCCCATTGCTGTTAATACAAAAACTAAATGTGTCTTGAAAGAAATGCTGCTGCAACTGGCTGGGAATTCTTCCCAATTCTGTTTTTTGGTGTTTTTTTTTTTTTTGAGGCAAAGACAATTTTCAGAGGAGATTCACACTCAATATGGTGTAAAATCTTTTGGTTTTCCTGGTGCTGAAAGGATTCCCTGATTTTTCTCTTTTTTTCCCCTCAGACATGCGCTGGTTTGGTGGTGTGCCTCTCATTGCTTTGGGCAAAAAAACAGTCAAGCAACCAGTCTATGTAAGTTTTCCATGAAATCCCAAATCCTCAGTGGGTGGATTTGTTGGTCTGTAAACCACCTTTGAAAGAAGACTGTGTGGATGTATTCCTGTTTTCTCCTGGTAACTGTTGGACTTTGTTCCTCACAGGTGGTTGATGTAGCAAAGGCAATTATTAATGCAATTAAGAATCCTGATGCAAAAGGAAAAACATATGCCTTGGCTGGGTAGGTCACTTTTTCTGATTCTAATTAACCGTAGTACATCTTTTTGGTGTCATTTTTTGGCATGCTGCACAGTACATTTAATTTCTCCATCCATGCACACAGTTGGAGCTGCAATAAATTCCACCTCCTTTTTGGGAGGAAAAATGGCTCGAGCTCTTACTGTGAGGACTCTGAAAATCCTAATCTGGGCCCCACTGCATTTCATGGGAAGAAATAGCCAGCTAGGGAAACATGCTAGACAGCATAGATTTGGGGAAAATTCTGGTAAAGCTGTGTGGAAACCACCTGGAATTAGAATGCCTTAGAGGCTGTAGATCTAGTTAGAGACTGGATTTACAGGTTTCCCAGAGCAGCTGTGGCTGCCCCATCCCTGGAATTGTTCAAGGCCAAGTTGGATGGAGCTCTGAGCAACCTGGGATGGTGGAAGGTGTCCCTGCCATGGCAGAGGGTTGGAACAAGACAATCTTAAAGGTCTCCTCCAACCCAAACCATTTTATGGTTCTCTGATCTTTTGGAAGTTTTTTGGAGAACATATCAGTTGAAGGCTCAGTTTTCATGGCTGTAACCTCAGACCTGTGAGATCCTGGGTTTATCAAACTGCTCAGCAGTGTGCTCTTGTGGTGTCATGGAGCTTTTCAGAATTGTTTTGGAATGGCAGCAAATTGCCTGGAAAGCCAAGGGAGATACCTGACAGCTCAGTCACACCCATCTAGAGAGCCTAAAATGCCAAGGCAGAATCTGAACAAGAAAGGAATGGGAATTCCCAGTGGTTTGTTACTCTTAGGCAGATGGATGGAAGGCTACTTCTTTCTCTCCATCTTGAGAGAGGGGGAATGCATTTTTTGGACAATTCATCTTGCTTAAAAAAAAAAAAAAAACAAAAAACAAAACAAGATATTCTTAGTCAAGTAAAGGCAAGTGAATCAATTTCCCTACAGCCAATTTCTACCAAAGATGGGATGCCTTGTTAATAAAGTGTCCTTAATTCTCCATTTGCTTTCTGGCTTCCAAGTGGGCTTGAACAAACTCCTGTCACAGTGCTGGAAGTCTTGGGTTCAGAATTGGAGTCAGGATGGAAGGAGGCACATTCAGGTGTGCTTTCAAAGCACACAGAACACACTTCATCCAGTGTGGTTATGGGGGTTAACCTTGTCCAGCAGCCAAATGCCCACTGTTTTTTTCTGCCATTTCTTTTCCATGCTCTTCCCCAGCTCTAGGATGGGCAGTTCTCCAGGATAAACCTCCTCCCTGTGAGCCACAGGGGAATCTTTGCTGACGAATTATTTGGATTGAAGAAAACAAGGCTACAAAAAGCCTTGGGGGATGGAGGGTTTAAAATACTATTTTTTTTCCTCTTGCTGCAAACACTGAAGTGAATCTGGCTGAGGTGTGACCTTTGGTGCTTTCCCTTTCAGCCCTCACAGGTACCTCCTGTACGACATGGTTGAGTACATCTACGCTGTTGCCCACCACGCCTTCCTTCCCTACCCCCTGCCACGGCCTCTCTACCAGTAAGTTGGACCCTCATTCAGGAAGCTCCTGGCAGCCCAGAGGCATAAACAACTGTTGCATGGGTTCTTTACTCTGCCCAGTTGTTATTTAATGTGGTAGAGGTTACAGAAGTTGCCATTCCTGAGGTCCCTGTTAGCCAGTTTTGAGCTCAGGGGCTGCATTTGATGGGCTGGTACATGGAATGAATGCTTGTAGTGAGCTTAGCATAGCTGCTCATTCCAAAGTCATTTCTCCCTGACATCCAGGGAAAGGATGAGAGGACACAGCCTCAGGCTGCACCAGGGGAGGCTCAGGTTGGATATCAGGGAGAATTTCTTCACAAAAAGGGTGGTTGAACATTTGGAATGGGCTGCCCAGGGAGGTGTTAAAGGAATAACTGGACGTGGCACTCAATGCCCTGGTCTGGTTGGCAAGGTGCTGATCAGCAAAGGTTGGACTTGATCATCCTGGAGGTCTTCTCCAACCTAAGTGACTCTGTGACTGAATGGCTTTGCTGAGCCAAGAAGTAGCAAAAGGTCCTAATCCAATAAAACTGGTAGCAAACTGAATTATTTTTAATAATACCACAGGGAAAATGTGTGTATATTGCTGACTGCAGGCCCTGACAGATTTTTGTGCACAATCTTAAGGATCTGCTACTGAGCCTGGGCCTGATCCTTAGGGAACAGTCACATCTTTTTGAGGAGCTACCCCAAACAGTAAATGCCATTTCAGAAGTTGCCCTCAGCACAATGGGGCTTTGTTATTATTTGACATCTTGTTCCTCCTCATTTTTAGTACAATGTAAATTAATAAGCTTAATCAGTCACCAGAGTTAGAACCCTCCTGCCAGTAGGACTCAGCCTTGGATCCATGGAAGTGCTGATGGATAATGCTTAGAAGAACATCCTGAACTGCAGTGGCTGTTCCTCTATTGGCTGGAAGAGGCACCAAGTTATAAGATGACTGAGGTGACAGAGCAGCTTGTTAAAAAGGTGCTCTGTGGGTGCTTCCTAGTTTTATTCACATTTGCTGCAGTCCACATTATTCTGTTTTTATTTATGGGCTAAACTAAGCAATAGTTCGTATTTTTGAGAAAAGAATGCGCCTAAAAGGCAGATAAGCCTGATTGTGTTGACGTGCAGTAACACCCTAATCTGCCAGGTAAGCACTTCAGCAAAAGGTCCTGCCTGTAAGAGATTCTGCTGTTGGTCTTGAGACACTGAGCAAGAGCTGTAGCATTATTTTCTTTTCCCTGAAAGATTTCCTTTCTTTCAAGGGAAACTTCATTTCTGAAAACTGCAGTTCTCCCAATCCTCACCCATTTTATAGATTGCTACAGATTCCACCAGCTTGTTTGTGTTGCTGATAACTCATTGAGTTGTCAGCAAGTTTGTTTTCTCCTGCAGGCTTTGAATCCAACTTCGTGACTAATTGGATTGCTGCCTACACTGGCAGGGAACAGAGTTTGGAGGAAAGGCAGGGGCAAGACTAAACCCTCTGGTGTGTGGGGAATTGGATGTGGGGTTCACTTTCCCCACCCACTAACATTCATTTTAACTTTTAGAGATCTGCTTCTCCATTCTACACAAAATAAAATAATACAAGATCCAATAATTTAGGAACAGTTAATTACTAGAAACACAACTAAGAACTTGGTGATTGGCACATCTGGTGCTTTAATGAACTCAGAGCTTGCAAGAACAAGCTTCAGAACAAGCTCTTGCTCACTGTCTGTAAAGTCTGAAATAATTTTTGCCAGGTTTCTGTGTGTCTGGATAAATGACTGCACTTCTGCAATTTTTCTTCTGTTCACAGTTTAGTTGCAAGATTCTTTGAGATGAATCCATTTGAACCGTGGTTGACACGAGACAAGGTGGATCGGGTAAGTATGGGACCAGCCAAAAATCCCTCTTGGGAAATGTTTCATTGTGTGCTTGAAACTCCCACTTGGGGTTTTGCATTCCCCAAAAACACATGGAATTGAAAACAGCCAAAAGTAGAGGTTGGATGAGCAAAGTGAGGGGGGCAGTGCTCCCCACTCTGAGTCCCTTTATGTACCTCTAGATGCATTAAAATAATTTCCATCATCCAGGGAATGATAGAATTTTCAACAGCTGAAGTTGAACTGACACCCTGCATACATTCCAAAATCTCTTAACATTCAAGTGCATTTTTTGGGAGAAATGTTGCCACTTCATGTTTATTCCTGACTTCTCAGAGTGTTTCATTGGGGGTGGAGAAATAAGTTGCAAAAAACCAACTGCAAGGAAGGAAAAAAGTAGGAATTGGCAAGTATTAGTGTCAAAATTTGGCATATGTGTAGGCTAGCAAAGATAAGTCATGCACATTCCCTAAACTTTCTGCTTTCTGAATTATGGAGTGACTCTCCCAACTGTTTTGCAGGATTAGAGTTTCAATGTATTTTGTTATAACACAGTATCAGTAGCCTACTGAACTGACTGTCCCCCAGGATATTTTTGTAACATCTCCAAAAACCTTTCTTGCAGCTGCCTTTGTAGTTTCTTGGGTTACATTTCATAAAGTAAACCTGCGCCAAATGGCTAAAACTGCTGCAAGTCAGCTGTAGCATAGGTAGTGTAAGAGGGAGTTTCTCTGTGTCACTTCTGGGTCTGATTGTTCCTCTTTCCAAGACTTTCCTCTTTTCTTCAAGACTTAAATAATCTATATAATATTAGATGTGTTTGACTTAAAGGACTTTTCAAGGAATTAGAGAAATCTCTGTTTCCTAGGATTAAGTCTTATGGGTTGCAAATATGGTCATAGAATTAACTATTTGTCCTGTACAGAACCATGTTCTAAACCATACACAAAGCAAAACAATCTATCAGAGGTGATAATTCAACACACATTTGCTTGAGAAATCAGAATATCCATAATTGGAGTTCAAGTATAGCCTTGGAGTTCTGCTTAATTTTGCAATGCGATGCTCCCTGATAAGGCATGGAGAGAAAAGGAAGGTATTTCCTGCATGGTATTTATTCCTGAATTAAAGCCTGAAGGACTTTTTGCTGGATGCAGAATACCTGTACCTCCTATTGAAAATCTTGGTACACAAGACCTTGTGTAATTATGCCACAGTTCTGTTTGAATCTTTTTTCTTCCTCTACTTCTTTGGCAGGAAAATGATTGATTGCATTGGGTGTAAAGCTGTTCATTTCAAGTGAATTTTTTTTATTATTTTTATTTATTTTTTTTTTTATCTTACCCTCTCCATTCTTGTTGAAGTTTCACACAACAGACATGACATTTCCTGACCTCCCTGGTTTTGAAGAGCTGGGCATTGAACCAACCCCCCTGGAGCAAAAGGCCATCGAGGTCCTGCGCCGTCACCGCAGGTTCCGCTGGTTGGACGCTGAGCTGGAGGAAGTAAAGCCAAAAACACAGCCCATGTAACAGCTGGCAAGGGGGACACCTAAACTGCCTTTGGATGACTCAACTTCTTTGGAGAACTGTGTACATACTGAGTAAAATGTATTAATCATGTAAACTCTATTTCACCAGTGTTGTCTTTTTTAAGGGGGGGACTGTTGCAATTTCTCTCTGCCACAAAAGCAAATAACATGGTTGCTTAGCTGGTGAGCATTGGAATGTTTTGAAAGTTGGGACTAGAGGGAGTGTGCCATAACACTTGTCCCTTTCTCCCTTGGCTCTCAGAGCAAATGTGTCACTGAACTTGAGGTGCTCAAATGGTTTCAAGAGTGTTCAGGTGGGGGACTAGGTCACCCAGAACGTGCCCTTTCCAGTAGGGATTGCTGGGAATGCCACTTACTCAGACTGTGAGATCTCAGACAAAGTGTGGTTTTCAGTTTTTGACTCTTCTGAATTTGGTTTTCTGCGCTGAACGCAGGTCCTAAAGAAAGTCCCAGCTTCCTTTCAGGGAGGTGTAGAGAGCCACAAGGTCACTGAGCCTCCTTTTCTCCAGGTTAAACACCCCCAGCTCCCTCAACTGATTGCTGTAGCCAAAGAACAGACTCTCTCACTCTTTCTGTAATGCCAAACTACTGTGAAACTCCTGGGCAAAGTGTTTCTCAGATTTCAAGAGCTTCCACATTTTGTTCCACATCAAAACTGCTGCTGCTAATGTTTACTCTATGAGAAAGAGGTGGGCTCTTGTGATAGTGTGAGGGTTTTGATCCTGCCATTGAAGGAAGTATTACATTTGGCTCTCATGGATTGTTTATTTTTCTTTTGATAACATCAGTTCACTGTTTATTTTCTGCCAGTTCAAAAGCTAGGACAAACTGGAAGTAAAGTGTGTATTGTTGTAATTTGAGCCTCAACTTTTATTATTTTTGACTGCCAGCTTTCCTCTATCAGACCCTAACTCTGCAGTCTCATTAGCACTCATTTGCTAAGTGTGGCCCTGATCTTGATTTATTACATGTTGCTCACATCCTGCTGTGACAGCACTCGTGTTCCTGAACTTCACCAGAGTACAGAGAGATGCAATTATCACATAGCTCTGCATGGCTAACGAGCAGTTTCCATTTTCAGATGGCAAAGTGCTGCAGGAAAAGCCAGCAAAGGCAGTGTTGGAAGGTGAGGTGCCAGATCTGGAAGTGTTTATTTCCCCCCCACAGTTTTTCCAGGTGAGGTCTCCTACAGGGTTTTAATTCAGACAGCCATTGGAGAGTGGGAAAGGGGTGAATATCCATGAGAAATTTACCTGAAGCAGCTGTTCCACATCAGGGATATGGGTAAAGTGGAGCATCACACCACAATACTTTGCCTTACACAGCACTTCCCACCCTGCAGGAATGATGCTGTAATTTCTCCTTAGTTACCTTTCTGAAGCAATTCCTTTTTTTTATAATACAGCCCTGAGTACAGAATTGCTGTAATCCATAGAATTGCTAAGGTTGGAAAAGACCTCCGAGGTTGTTGAGTCCAATCTTTGGTTACCACCTTGACAATTAGACCAGAGCACTGAGTGCCACATCCAGTGATTTCTTGAACACCTCCAGTGATGGGGATTCCAGTGTCCCTGGGCAGCCCCTTGCAATGGCTGACCACTCTTTCCATAAAGTTCTTCCTGATGTCCAACCTGAACCTTATTTGGCACAACCTGAAGCTGTTTCCTATTGTTCTGGCTGTCCCCTCCTATCAGGGTGTTGTGCAGAGTCAGAAAGTTTCCCCTGAGCCTCCTTTTCCCCAGGCTGAGAAAAGCTTAAAGGTTTCTCCAGTTGCTTAGAGGACAGATTTTAATGACTGAGAGGAGTGTTCTTGCTGGCGGTAATTATTTTGTAGTTACCTCTCTCTCCCTGCTGTCATTTCTTTTCTCTCTGCTCTAAGGACTGCACATGGATACAATTCTATGAAAGGAGAGCAGAGGACTGTCACATTTAAAGTAATCTAAATTCTGAGTAATTAATGAGAATATTATTGCAACTTGTTTGAGGTAGGGGAGCAGAAGGTGAAGGGCAGTGACAAAAGAGCAAAGGGAAGCTGGTGGCAGAACTGAGGACAGTGATGGTTATGCTGCTATAGGGCTTCTTTCCTGGGACTCACTCCCTGAACACCATTCCATCTTGGAAAAACTTAACATCAGCTGGGCATGCTGCAAGCTACAGAGTGGAAATTGCCTTTCTCATCGTCACTAGGGAACGTCAGTGATTTTGTTGTCGAGATTCTGGCTTGGAGCAGGATATGGAATCCAGAGCTGGAGAGACGTGGGTAGGATAGCAACATGTGTACATTGCTTCACCCCTATAGCCACAGACCTGGCTTACATTGAATCGCCAGTAGTCGGAGCTGCTGCTTAGCAAATCCTGATCCCGGTTTTCCATCCATCCCTTCTGGAACCTCCTTGCCCAACATTTATCCTCTGGCCTGATCCAACCGATTAAAAAGCCATTAAATACCTCCCTTCAAAGGTGTTTTGCAAATACAAAGGGTAGTGGTTAAGAGCTCACTGTCCTGATGGACACTGGGGATGAGCAGTGTCCCTCATACTGGGACCTCTGTTATTTCATGCCTTTTTAATGATGTCGAAGGGATCGAGTGCACCCTCAGTAATTTTACAGGTGACACTAAAGCAGAGTTGTCACACCTGAAGGACAGGACGCCATCCATGCCTGACACAGGTTACCCAGAGAAGCTGTGGCTGCCCCTGGAAGTGTCCAAGGCCAGGCTGGATGGGGCTCTGAGAAACTTGGGCTGGTGGGACATGTCCCTGCCCATGGCAGAGAGTTGGAGCTGGCTGATCTTTACCCTTCCAACCCCATCCATTCTGTGATTCTGTGATTTTGGCAATAGAGGTGCATGTTCCTTGCTTTACAACCATTGAGTTCACTCGTCTCAAGGTTATCCCTGAACCTTACTATTGCAATCCCTAACCTTACTATTCCTCCTCTGCAGGGAGGAGATGCCTCTCAGCTTCTGGTCCCTGGTCAAAGCAATCTGAACCAAGAAACAGAAACCCTGTTCTGCCAGAGGAGCACCTCAGGTGCTGTAAGGGATTTGTCCAACTGCCTGCAGCTGAGGAGCCTTTCAAGTGTGCTCAGGTGTGGCTGGAGGGAAGGCTGGGCAAAACCAACTGCCAGGTTTTGTTATTTGTGAATTTGACCTTGTCTTACTGAGGGAAGGGTAGAAAATAGGAGCACATACACGTTCTGTAGGTACAATTTCCTTTGGAAGTTCACCTCTAGCTAATGTTGCTGTCAATTAAAATAAAGCTGGTGCTGCCACTGCATTTTTTTGAGCCTCTGAAGGCTGAGGGCAGCCTGGGCAAAGCAGAGTTTGTGTCCTAACAATGTGTCAGAGCAGTAATTTAGTAACACAATTGAGTAGAAATGAAAACAAAAGATGTTTGCTTGTTTCTAGTTTTGGTAGCATTTTTCTTACCTGTTTCTCCCACATACACTCCATGTATGGGGTACTTTATACCCTTAAGTTGTGCTTGGGTAGGAAAGAAAGAGCCACTCATTTTTCCACGTTTGTTTGCTCCCCAGACCACCTTATTCCTTTTTTTTTACTGCCTTTAGAGTTTTCCCAGCCTGCGCTTCAGTGCATTTATGGATTTTTAACAAAAGAAGAATAACCACTCACATCCTTGTGTTTTCTTGAAACTAGAAAAATCTAGTGATAGAGCATAAAATAAAGAACAATCCCCTTCCCCATTAATTTACTTTTGCTGTAAATATTTGAAATTTTTCATGCTAGTCTTCAAAAACTGGCTTAAGTCTATTTGAAATTCCTAATCTGACTTACCCAGGCCACTGACTTCATTTTAGAACTACAGACTCATCATCCCTGGGCAGCTTATCCCAGTGTTTGATAACCCTTTCTGTGGAAAAAAAATCTTGCTGAAAAGGAGAAAATTCAGAAATGCAGAGAAATTCTTCCCTCCTTGGCTGTGTGCTCAAGCTTGGCTTTACTGCATGAGCAGCAGGAACCCACCTTGGGAGGAAGAATTTAAAAAGAAAGAAAAGATTTTATTCTGTAGCATCTGGTGGAATGGAAAGAAGAGCTGGTCTGGAGACAGGAGCTATTTAAGGGACAATTAATTGCCAGGTTCTTTAAGAGGAAACTAAATAAGAGAACAGAGAGAATAATTTAATCTGTCACTGGGGCATTTGATTAGTTCTGATCAAACTTTGTGTGGTGAAACTGTGCTAATCAATAATAAGATAATTTAAAAAAAACACATTGCTTTCATTCACATTTATTTTTTTTTGCTTGGCTTGTCTAAAGTCAGGAGATAAATTTAGATTTACCTTTTCACTTTCCTCCCTCTTTGTGAAACTGCAGCCCTGTTGAAACCTCAAGTGTGCTTGTTATCAACGGGGTATAGAGCCCTGCTTGCATCAAGTGTGCTCCAGTCAGGATCAGCTGGCAACACTGAGCCAAATTATTATTTAAATTTCATCTGTCTCCTGTCAAAAGCAAGAGGGGAAAAATTGTAGTTTTCAGAAAGTTAGATGATTTAATATTGGTTTCATCTATTCTATTGCTGTTCATATCACAGCACAGGTTTTCCATTCCCATACAAAATACAGGAAGGTACCCTTCATTCTCTGGTTTAATTTTATTTTTTTTTTTTCTTATCTGGTTGATGTTCCTGGGCTTTGTTGATGCTGTTTAACCTGCTGTATGTCTCTCTTTCTTGTACCCATTTTCCAGTGCAGTGCATGTTGCATTAATTTTCTGGTACATAACCTGAGGATTTTTTTTAAATATTCAGCAGACTGGAAGCCTTTTTCCCTTGTGCTGAGACCCAGGTGAGGTGAGGACATCCACCAGCTTGGCAATTAATTACCAGCACTGAGAGGGCTAAAGGGCAGAGCTGCTCACCTCAGCAAACTGTGCAAGACCAAAAACTGCCAATGCCAGGGAGGGTCCATCAATCCCATAGGGCAGATCAGGGTCATTTCCCAGTTTCTATGCCTGGAATCTGGGGCTTTGCATGGAGATCCTTCCTTGAAACCAAGCACTGTGACAGTACCTGGGTGTTCAGCTCAACTTTCTGTAGCAAATGTGATTTTAGCAATTGTTTTCTACCTCCCTGACACCAGCAGATTCCATCTTCAGTTATCAGTCAGGGCTGTAATCTCAGATTAGATTTCAAACCACGTTTTTTCCTGATTTTTCGGGAGGCTTGGCGTTACTTCGGAGCGTGTTTTTCCATCTGTTCACTGTGGATCTGCTTGGACTCCCTGGTTCTCCCAGACAAGGCAAAATGGTACCTGGCAGTGTGTGTTTGCCTGCAGAATTCCCCAGAAATGTGCCATCTGTTTCCAAGTGCCTGAAGCAACAACAGTAATGGGCAGCAGCTTTGGAGCCCAAACCACACCTGAGTTGAGCCCTGCTGTGGTGGGCACACAGAGCTCTGAATTCAGTGCTGGCTTCCTAATTCCATTTATATTCCTGTTGCAGTGGTTCAAAAAGAGATTTGCAAATGTAGGTCAGTTCTGCGTGGATTATTTAACAGGAATTCTCGCTGGAAGTGTTATTTATGCCAAGTGTCAGGACTCAGATCTGGGAGCTCCATGGTGCAATGGCACACATCTCCCAGCTCGTGCTTCTGTGGGAAGGGGAGTTTTGCTAAAGGGGAAATTCTTGTTGTACACAGGCAATTTGAGGAGGTTATTATCAATTTTCTGTAATTTACTGCGCTAGAGCTCTACGCTGACAACCACATCCAAAAAAGGCTGTGACAAATATTTGCAAACCTTTATGAGCATCTCCATAGCATTGCCCAAGCTTCTTTTTGCACCTTCTTTAGATGTTGAGTTTGTGTGTCTGCTGCACTTTTGTTGTTTTTTGGGTTTTTTTGCTCTTGAAGGGGTTTAAATGGTGTTAGTGTGGATGAACCGAGCCTGGCTCCTTCTTCACCCCACTCTAGAAATGCTCCCTAATGTGTTCAGCTCAGTCTGCAAAGAGTTCTGTGTCTCTGGGACTGGCAGGCAAGTCAGTTGGTTTAAGTAATAGCACACTGTGCTGCAATCTGCTGCATAATTATACACTTAATTAGATTCACAGTTTGCTACCTATGTCACACTGTGACAGGGCTTGCTGCTCTTTAGGGAGGGCAAAAAAACCTTGTCTGCTTATAGCTCAGAAAAGCATCATAACAGTTGATTTTCTCCCTGAAGGTTTGAGTTCCTCTTGGAAGAACCTGCAGGACAGATTAAAGCTCAAGTAATTACTGTTTATTAAATGTTGGTGGTGAACATCCCCCAGTTAAAACAGGCCTTGGGGCTTGCAGGGGAGAAGCCCTGAGAACAAGATGATGATGGCAAACACATTTAGAGCTATGGGATAAATAGAGAACATTTCACTGTGTGAGTTCTGAGGGAGCTGTGGTTGTGAGGTTTTACATGACCATCACAGAATGGTTTGGGTTGGAAGGGACTTTAAAGATCATCCAGTTCCAACCCTCCTGCCATGGGCAGGGACACCTTCCACTGTCCCAGGTTGCTCAGAGCCCCATCCAACCTGGCCTTGGACGCTTCCAGGGATGGGGCAGCCACAGCTGCTCTGGGAAACCTGTGCCAGGGCCTCCCCACCCTCACAGGGAACAATTTCTGCCCAATATCCAATCTAACCCTGCTCTCTGTCAGTGTGAAGCCATTGCCCCTTGTCCTGTCACTCCAGGCCCTTGTCAAGAGTCTCTCTCCATCTTTCCTGTGGGTTCCCTTCAGACACTGCAAGGCCACAGTGAGGTCAGTATCTCATGAGGTGAATCACCTTCACACAGGGCAAAACATGCTCTTACTTGTTATTCTACAAAATCTCTCTCCAAAGTGTCTTCCTCAAACGTGTTAAATCTGCCTTAAAACTCTCTGTGATGGGCACTGCTTGTGTGTGTCAGCAAACAAAAAATCACCTTAATTTACCATTATTCCTTTAGAACAATAAAATATTTTGTAATGGAAGTATCCATGGGGCTCTGATCTAGTGGAAGGTGTCCCTGCCCATGGCAGAGTGGTTGGAACTGGATGATCTTTCAACTCTTCAACCCAAGCAATTCCGTGACTCTATAATTATGTCATTTGATCCTTCACAGAGAAATCCTTCTCTGTGAATTGAGATGATAAAAATGGGCATAAAAAAAGTTATTTCTCATCCTGTTCATCCTCTTCCTTTCAAGATAGAAACCTTAGAAGTGTCTGACTGCTTGAAGCCTCCACAGATGGGCTGTTTCCCCTAAGCATGACACTGCAGCAGTGCAGAATTTCAGGGACTGTGTCAAGTTGTCCACGCTTTTAAATGTTCAGAAACATGAGCCAACGTCTCCCTCTGTAAGGGAAGGGTCCTTCACAACATCTTGCTGGTGCAATTATGGCAGATTGCGTTTGCACAGACCCTGCTAAGCCGCTGTGAAGTTGATTTTTGTGCATTTCACTGAGCAATGCCTGGATTTGGGAGTCTGTGCTGTTAATTATGGATGTGGTTGGTCCCTCTGTGTGTCCCTGGGCACTGGTGAGGCCACACCTCGAGTGCTGTAGCCAGTTTTGGGCCCCTCACTCTTTCTGTTCACACCATCCCCTGTTTGCTTGATAACCCCATCCACCATTTCTTCACCAAACTGCTGCTCACTCTCTCCCTCCCTCCATCATTCTTAGTTTAAAACTCTCCTCATCAGGTTGGACAGTTTTGTCTTGGCTTTTTTTAACTCTGGTGATTTCATCATCTCAAAAAGATTACTAGGAACAGGAAAGATTCAGTAAACTTTGACCAAAAAAATATAAATAAGGGCTGTGCAAGTGTTTCATAGCTCTGATGTGCAGCAGGTTCCCACAATGCTGTTGAGGACAATTTCTTGTGTGTGCACAGAGCACACAGCCCATAAATCCTGCAAGGGAAGAACTATTCCAACTGTGTCAAAAAAGGGCTCCTTTGCCCCCTGTTTGTTCCAGAACTTCATAGTTCTGCTCCTGAGAAACTTCTCCCCAATTTTTAATCTGTATCTTTCTTCAGGGACTGTGGATAAACAAGTCCACATGTTCTTCTTAAGCCAGGATTGTCTTTTAGCTTAGAAATTTCTCTCCTTTATATTTTTCCCTCCTGGGAAACCAAAAAAAAAGCAATCAGCTTCAACTTCTTGGGCATTTTCTACTTCATTTTCATAGGCCAGATAAAGTAAGCTACTTTTTCTTCCTAGTTTCTTTTCATTCAAAGGATTTTCTTAACTGCCTTCATAGTCTTGTCCTATTGATCTCTTGCAGTCATCCTGTAATCAAGCATCAAATGGAGCCTTCATTATTTTCCAGCCTGAGAACAAAACAGAGGAGAAATTCTGATCGATCTCTGAATAGACACTGTTTACTTGGTTTATTTTGTGTGATTTCTATAATTATAATCCTTTTATTTCACCCAATTGTTTTGATTTATTTCCCAGGCTTTCTGAAAAAGCCTGATTTAACAAACTAATGATATGGCTCTTCATTGCTGTGGCTGTATAAGCAGTGTTTTGGAAGTGATATCTGGAGGAGGAACTATCAACTATTTTTGGCAATGGGAATGAAACACCAAGCAAACCACAAAGCAACCAGATCTCCTTGTCCTCTCCACTTAAAGAATAGATGTTCTGTGCAAGACACTGCCTGTGGGGAAAAAAGAACCAACAAAAAAACCAAACCACAACAAACCAACCAAACAAAAACCCCCAATACAACAAAAACAAACAACCTCCCCTAAAAATACGTAACTGCTTTAAGAATAAAAAGGGCAGGAAAAAGTTTATCTCCATTTGAGATGGGAATATTGGCTGGTCCTCAGCCTTGAAAATAATGTTATGGGAATGTACAAATTGACATCTGCCTGAACCAGTTTAGGAGTTTAGGGAGAGTGTGTTTCAAGGTTGAATGAAGTGCCTCTGGAGTCCACAGGCAAGGATATTTCATTTTTTATAGGGGAGAATTTTTAGAAGGAATTATTGATTTTTTTTTTTTTTTTTGCAAAATTTGCTTCCACCCAGTCCCAAGGCTCAAAGTCCTCTGGCTCCTGCAGAGCATGGCTCTAGAGCAAACTTTGTGGCTTATGTCCAGAGGAAAGGCAGGGGGTTTCCTGATTCCTTTCCCCACAGCAGGAGCCCTGGGAGGTTTTGGATGAGGAAAACCTGTGCTGCTCTTTGAACATGAGGCATTCAGAGCTGGGTGAGGCTCAGGACTGCTCTCAGTTGATGCTGCGCAGCTGAATGAGCAGCTCCAAGCCAGCTCTCAGGGGTGAAACAGGGTAAAAGAAGGTAAATGCATTCCTTAGCATGGAGCTACCAGAGTGGAGACTCTTATCAGCCAAGTGGGGGAGTTCCCCAGTTGCCAAAAGGGACACAAAAGTTTGGAGGTGAATGCAAGGCAGCTGTTCAACCAGATTAGTCCAGTGCAAGTGTAGTGAACACAGAGCCAAACACTGAAATATTTGCAGGGCTTTAGGAAATGTTCAAGAAAACAGAGCCCTTGCTGCTTTGTCTCTGGTAGCATTGCCTAAATTCCTGCATAACCTGCAGGTTTGTCTTCTCTTTCTTCCTTGAATTGTTCTCTTGTGTTCCCAACACATCTAAAATTCATTTTATCATCCCTATGAAACAATAGAAATAATAAAAAAACCTTCAAAAGGCACATTTTTCAATGGTCCCACGGTATCTTTGGCTGAAGATTTGGTAGCAGAACAGTTCTTAATGTCTTTTAAGTTCAAGTTCTTGCTGGGCTTTGACCCATCTAATTTTCTCCCTGCAGATCTCCACCCCATCCTTGTAGTCCTTGGTACAGCTGCCTCTTCTTCCAAAGGAATTGAACCTTTTTTTTTTTTTTTGTCCTGAGTTCTAGCTAAGTCTCCCTGTTCATCCAGATTGGTCTCTTTCCCCAGTGCCTCATCTTTTGGGGATGTTCCTGCACCTGTTGGATTTTGCTCATGGAGAATTTCCAGCCTTCCTGCTCTCCTTTGCCCTTCAGCACTCCCTCCTTAGGGACTTTGTCATCCCAAACAGGCCAAAGTTTGACCTCAGGAAATCCAGGGTGGAAGTTCTGCTGGCAGCCCTCCTTACACTTCAGAGAATCAAAACCTCATTACTCTGTCCAGGAACAGCTCCCAACCCTCACATCTCCCACCAGTCCTCCTCTGGTGCCTTCCCTTATCAGCTCCCTCCCTGTGCCAGAAAATTCTCTTCTGGGAACCTCCTGTCCCATTTCCCCTTTGCAGTATTGTATTTCCAGCAGAAACCTGGGAAATTGAAATCCCTCACCAGAAGATGAGGTTAAAAGGTAGTCAGCAAATGAAATTACATGTGGATATTCCCTTTCTCTCTTAGGGCTTGTGATCACGGAGTTTTGACGATTTTGGGGTTTTAAACGTTTTTAATCTGCAAACCCCAGTGTGCTGAATCCAGGCAGAAACTTATTTTGGACACCTGGAGCAGGAGATGGTCTCAAGGTAGGTTTGAAATTAGAGAAGTTATTACTAATTTTAGATTTCTGTCCAGGCTTGCAGCTGTGCACAGCTCTAGTCTAGATATAATTGTGTGGGAAGTAAAAAGTTCTGAGCTGCAATTTTGGGTCTGTCGTGAGGACTCCTGTATCTTCAATGATATGATGCAAAGAAAAAAGGTTTGCATCGTGAAAATTGTTCACTGTTGGTAAAGCTCCAAGAGACTGTGAAATCTTCATCCTTGGAGAGCCTCAAAACTAGGTGATTTTTCATGGAATTATATAAACAATGGCTTTGCTTGGAAGGGACCTTAAAGATCATCAACTCCAAGCTGTGGTTATTGTGGTTGATCACTGGGAACCAAACAGTGGCCTCTCCATCTCTCTGTGTGGCTGCTGTGCACCTAAAGCTGTTACCAGCCTCAACAGAGCCTGAAGATATCTCTAGATCAAAATTTAGACAGCTTTGGGACCTGCCTTTGGGATGCAGGGAGCTGGATTTCACCCAGGAGATGGAGTTGCTGTGCCCTCCTGAAGTCAGGACAAGCCCTGCACTTTGAAAGGCTCTTCAGCATTCCGAGGGAAAACTAGATTTAATGGAGAGGAGGAGCTGATCTGCCACTCTCTTTAATTTAAGAGATTTTCTTCTCTCTTTGTAGTTGTTTTTTCATTCTTTGTTCAACTTTTCATCATCTAATTTGAACCATTTTAAAATAAGGTGGGGTTCCCCCTCTCTCCTGCCCTAAGCAGATGAGAAACTAAGCCTATCACTTCAGAAAAATTAAATTTCCAAGTGATATCCTGTGTCTCAGGAGTCATTCCCACAGCTTTGAAATCAACATGTCTGGGATGGGGTGTTTCACCTCATCTTTCCCCTGTGGGACAAAGTCTTCCCAAAGCTTTAAGTCTTTGCAGCTGGAGAAATGCAACTCCACCTGTTTGTTCCTTGTAAATATGTTTTGAAAATGATGGAGGAAAGCTGCATAATTCATCAGAGAAGAGTTCTGTTTTCTAAATAGTCGAGCTGCATCTCTTCCCACTTCCTACTTCTGTCTATATTCACCCCCTGATTAAAGCCAGGAACATGCAGTGAGAGAGGCAGGCAGGGATTTAGCCCCAAATGTGTCTCCTTCACTTTCCAAAATGTCAACAGAGCCCTTACACAAGCTCCCAGCAGGTTCAGAATGTGGCCACCCTGTAGGAAGAGCCTTTGAATTCCTGAGACATGGATCAAGATGCAGGTTCTGTGCTGCTTCCCCTGTTCAGCAGCCCTGGTGTAACCCCTGCAAATCCAGCATTTTCCTAAGGAATGTTTGTGCAAACACACATCAGGATACACCTGAGCTCTGGAGCTGATCACATCTTATAATTCAGGGATGAATTGTATAAGGATTCTTCTCTGTTAACAACTGTTGAGGGGGGTTTGGTTTTTTTTCCCCTTTGGAAGGCTTTCTCCTCTCAGTGGAAACTTGCTCTATCAGAGATTTATGTCTTTCTGTTGCATTTAGTTGCAATCAGGCAGTGGTGGCACTGCTGCAGAGACAAGGGCAGCTGCTTGGGCAGAGAGAAATCAGGTGGCACTTTGAGCAAAGAGCAGTTCTGGGACACTTTTAGCGCAGGTCCTGCTCCAAGGCCGTGTTTTATGGGCTGTTTATGTGCTGAGCTGCCAGGGAATGAGCTAGTGAGGATTTCTAAGCCTGATTTGATTCAGGTGCTGCTGATGGTGGCACAGAGGAGCCCTTGTGTCCTCTGGGGAAGCATCAGTGCTCCTGGGGAGTCATTTTCATCTCACAGACAGGAAGAGTTATGGGAGCTCAGCTGTCAGTGTTTGGTACCTCAAGATTTTTTTGACAAGGGGTGACTTCACACACACTCCTCTTGAGTTTTAGAAATAAGTCTAAAAATGTTGCTATAAACAGCTCAATTACTGTAAAATACAGTTTATGCTGACACAAGCCATGCTTGCCATGGGCAGGGACACCTTCCACTAGCCCAGGTTGCTCAGAGCCCCATCCAATCTGGCCTTGGACACTTCCAGGGATGGGACAGCCACAGCTTCTCTGTGCCAGGGCCTCCCCACCCTCACAGGGGACAATTTCTTCCTGATATCTAATCTAAATTTCCTTTCAGTGCGAAACCACTCCCTTTTCTCCTGTCACTCCATGCTCTTGTAAATAGTCTCTCTCTCCTTAGCAGATTATTGTCAAAATACTAAAAACTTGAGAAATAGATACTCTGATAACAGATAATATGTCTGAAATGGATTCTTCTCCACCCCCAGTAATGAATCCAGCTCCTTGGATTTACCTCTTGATGAGGGTATGAGTCTGCAAATATTCACTTGTATACATCTTCCAGCTGAGAAGAGCTGCCTGTGTTGGTGGAGAAAAATTTCATCATGGAGCTCTTATTATAAAGTTTTGGTCTTAAAGTTCATTTAAGGTTGGCAACTGGTACAAAAATGTTGGCCTGGCCTCAGGATCAAACTTTTATTTTTAATACAACTGATGGGAGCAAAACTGGTTGTGCACTTCTCATCAGCAAGCAAGTTTCAAAATAAGAATATGACAGAGCTCAGCTGCGTGGGATTTGAATGTGAATGACTGGCTGGGGCAGGAAAAATCTCTGGCAGTGTTTGTACAGCATAATATAGCTTGGATCTTGCCTTTGGGAAGTGTTTTAATGGGGACTCGAGGTATCAACTCACTTTATTTTTGCACAGAATAGTCCATCTGATATATCTAATGATGATGGGTGAGAGACTTTATCTAATTTTTTTCTTGTATTGAACCCAGGAACTATTTCATGTGCTCTTACTAGTTAGATATAATCATCACATTAAAAAAAATAAAAAAAAAAAAATTGAGAGAGAGTAAAGTCATCCATGTGAAGATCAGGGTACAAATGCAGATTTTTCTTTTGCAGTAAAACTTCTAAATCATGTCTTCCCAGCCTGAAGACTCAGTGTTTGCACATGAAATTGCAGAGAAGAAGATATTTGCTTTACCTGATCCCTTTGGTTCCCTACTTAGAGAGTGAAGAGCTTTGATCTGAAGTTAATAAAAAAGAAGCATAATCTGTATAAAACAGACATGCCCGGGAGACTTTTCAAATAACTGTTCAAAAAATATTTTGGTTTTCGTTGAGGGCTAGGAAGTTGGGCTAGGAAAAAAAAAAAAAAAAAAGAGAGACTTTTTTCAAGCTGAGACATGCACAACTATTTTTCTATCTGACCCTTTAAAAGAGATTATGTGAGGAGGTATCACTCCTTTGACTCCTGAGCTGATCCTTGTTCATGCAGATTTGATTCCCCATCTTCCTGTTGGAAGATCCCCATGGTACAGAATAGGATTTTTATGATTGGGATGATAAGTGGAGTGTCTGCAGAGTTTAAAGAGGTCTATTCAACATGACTTTTATACCCATTTCTGTATGACCAGTGAGTTGCCAGAGTTCTGCTGAGGAGCTTTTGAAAAAACCATGGAAGTGTTGGCTGGAAGGCACCTCTGGGAATCCTCCTGAAAGGGCAAATTGCCCCAGGTCACCCCAGCCATGGCTTTGCCTGGCTGGATCTTGAAGGCTGATGAAGTTTCTATGACACAGGAGTCCTTGAAAATGATACCTTGTCATTTGTGTGGACTCATCCCTCCACAAAAGCATTGCAGGAATCTCTGACTGAAGGAGGAAAAGAAAAAAAATGTGCCCATAGCTGCAGAAATAAGGATTAATTGGTTTGTTGCTTTTCAAATGAATTGGCGTATTGTATTTTAAAAGTTTAAGCTGGTTCTATATTTAGCACCTATGCTTCTAGAAAAGATTAAAAGGCTTTTGTTCCCCTGATCCTTAGGATAATCAGGCTTCAAATTGGAGATCAGGACATACAGAATGGGATAGGGGAATTAATTATTCAGAAACTCAGATTGGCTCATATTTTTTTCCTGTCTTTCAAAAGCTCTAAAGCCTAAATGTTTATCCCAAAATATGGGATTGTCATAGAATGGTTTGGGTTGGAAGAGACCTTTAAGATTGTGTTGTTCCAACCCCCTGCCATGGGAAGGGGCACCTTCCACTGTCCCAGGTTGCTCAGAGTCCCATCCAACCTGGCCTGGGACACTGCCAGGGATGGGGCAGCCACAGCTGCTCTGGGAAACCTGTGCCAGGGCCTCCCCACCCTCACAGGGAACAATTTCTTCCCAATATCCAATCTAACCCTGCTCTCTGTCAGTGTGAAGCCATTGCCCCTTGTCAAGGATCTCTCTTCCACTGTGGATGCATTGTTCCAATAAACACTCTCATGGCCTTGGTCTCCACATTCTGTCTTTCCAGGGGATGGTTTGGGGAAGCCTTGGAAGACAGGGAGCCACATCCTGTTCTTTATTAGTTTCCTTCTGTTTGCACAAAACACAAAATAAGTCAGAGCTGCACAGGCCTCTGAGCTGCTACTGTTTTATGGCACAAATAATTCAGGGCCACAGGGCAGAATGACAGAATTACTCACATTAATCAAGTATTTCTGGATGTCCAAAGTCCAGCCTGCTGCTCAAAGCAGTATTATATCTGAAGTCAGGCCAGGCTGTGCAGAAATGTGTCAGGTTGAGTCTTGAAAACCTTTAAGGCCACAGAATGCCCATCACCAAAACATCTCTAGGCAACCTCTTCCTGTGCTTTGATATTTTGCTGTGCCTTTTTCCCCCACCCTTATGTCCATAAGAACTCCTCTTGCTTCAATTCAGGGCCATTATCTATTGTTCTGTAGCTGGGCATGTGAGATCCCAGTTCTTTGGCCTTGGCAAAAGCCTGTCAGGGATTGGGAGGTGGATTTGACACATCCCCAAAGTTTTATTTTCAGTGTAATAAAGGTCCACTGCCTCAGCTTCTCCTCTCAAGACTGGACAACTTTGGTGCCACTCCACTGAAGCCATTCCAGTTTACTTTTAAAAGATTCTTTGAAATAGCTCTTCATGCTTTAGGAGTGTTTTTATGGTTTATCCAAAAGGATGGATAATCGTGGACTGGCTTTCCTAAAGGCCTGTGCTCAAATATATGAAGCACAGTATTTGTTTTGTGTTCCCTTGGCTTCCTGTCTGGGTCATCCCTAATTTTGTGTCTCCCCCATGACACCCAGGAAATTCTATACTCTTGCCACAGAGAAAATACAGAGGTTTTGCCTTGGACTTGAATGAAGCAAAAACAAAACAAAAAAAGGTTTTTTTAAAAGTTTTTTTGTCTTACTCCTACTGCTTGTGTCATTAATTAGGCAAAACAGCAAGGAAATGCTTCTTTGAAATGTGCATCTGTGGTTTTCCAGGTAGGAAAAAAAAAAACAAACCCTGGATATCACTGCATATGTCTTATTATCATGGTAAATGTTAAAAAGTGCAAGTAATGCATGTTACTATTGAGTTTTCCTGTCAGTCCAGATGAGCACATTATGGAATAAAGCCCGGGTTCCCAACTACAAAAGAATGTCCCTTCCCTTCTCAGACTTGGTCAAGAAAATGACTTCAGAAATAGCAATGAATTATATAAGGCTGTACCCTGGCTGTCTGACAACCTCCCATCTCCCCAGTAGGCACAGTACTAACTTTATCCCAGCACAGCGCCCGGGCTAATATGAGTCATCTGATAACCTCCTCATTGTGCACTGACCTCAACCTTGGACCAAAATAAACAGAAATTCAATTACAAACCTCTCCTTGGTGCCCTGGCCCTCCTTGCAGTGTGTCTGGAGCTCTGAGGAGCGTGGCAGACTCTGGAGGCTTTGCTTTCTCTCCCATCCGGCCGCGATGAAACAGGAGCCTGGGATGGGTTGTGTTTTTGTCCTCTAAAGAGTCTAAAGAGGCTCTGAGCCCGTGTTCAGTGGGTTCAGCACTTGCTCTGCTCACTGCAGGTGAGTTGCTGCTGCCTGATGCTGAGCAGGAGTTCTCTGGGATATGGGAAAAGCCTTGCAGCTTCCCCTGAAGGCAGGACCTCGTGTCTAAGATGTCATTTCTTCACTTCCCCTGCTTGCATTAACAGACAGGAAAGATTTTTCTTGTAGATTTATGATTTTTGGCCATTCCTCCTTCCTGACAGCCAGATGCCAGCTGGGGATCTTCAGGAAGAGAATAGGGCACTTGGGGAGGGGAAAGAGCAGGGAGGATCAGTGATAGGCATTTCTGGGATAAGTTTTCCTCTGAAACAAGTCCACTTTGAAGACACAAACCTCTGTCTGTGTCCAGGAGGGACCAGCTGAGATGTGCTCTGAAGACAAGAGAAGGATGGCACATTGCCACACGTGGACATTGGCCTATTAAAGCACTGGAGTGAGCAGAGATATCTCCAAAATAACCTCAGCCCTGCCACTCTTGAGGGGTTTTGTGTCCTTGGACACTCAGCTTGTGCCTCTTCCCTCCAAAACAGGACCCATCCCAAAGGGTTGGCTTGTTCCAAAGCCTTTTTAGGGAAAGGTTTAAGGTTTTGTAGTTTGTCTGGAGAAGATTCCATGGGGCTAATTGATGGAGGGTGCTGAGCATCCCTGCACCAAAAATAAAGCTGCTCATCTTCTAAAGCCTTGATTTAAATCTGACTGAGCTGTTCTCTGTGAGTAAATTATAGAACAATTTTACCTTGGTCTCTGGAGCAATCTAGTGCTGATTTCTCTTGAAATAAGTATTTAAACATCACAGTGAAAAGCAGATGTTAAATTTATTCTATTCTCCAGTGCCTCTGAACTGTTTGCTTGAAGGTAAGCCCCCTTTCCTGTTCTTCCTGTGCATTGGTCATCTGTTCTCCAATATCTGAAACCACTAAAGCAGGAAAGTTATCCATGAAGGAAAAAAAAAAAAAAAGGTAATGCAACAGGTTTTTTTAAGGGGCATTTTCAGATGCATCATGCAAAAACTCCCCAAAAGATTTAATAACATTGTCATGTATGAATTTACAAGGATATGTGTATTTCTACAGCCAGGGGATAATTCTGTAAATAAGCACAGCTCTGCAACCAAAGATACATGCAAACATGCCCAGATATACCTAAAGATTTGTACAAACCCTGCACTTATTTGGCTTTAATAACTACCCACATGTCTGGGCAGAGTAAAAGTGAATCTGACAAAAAATTCTAAAGGTGAGTCAAGAAGTTTGGGTGGAAGGCACTCCTGAAACATGGAATCATTCTGTTTAAGAAGACCCTTAAAAAGTTGGGACTTGCAGACACCAAACTTTCAGCACTGAGTGTGACAGAGGAAGAAAAGATGGTTCTGTTCTGGGAAAGAACCTACTCACTTAATTTGTACCCAAACTACCCTGGAATGAAAGGATTCTTTCATCTGAACGGTTCAGGCTCAAAGCACCTTTTGTTTCACATGAAGCCTGAGGCATTCACCTCCTGTCACTTCGCAGGTGAAATGTTTTACCTCCTTCATGGCACCATCAGAAGATCTTTATATTCAGCAGAATGTTTCTCTCTCATGTCAGTCAGTTGGGGAAGATCTGTGCATGTCGTTCCTTTAAAAAATGGTTTAATGATGCAGAAGTGCATTAATTTTGGCTGTCCATAGTCAGGCACCTCAGAGTGATCTTGACTAGTATGGAGAATTAACTTTCCAACATCTACCGAAGCCACACAAGCATAGCAGTTTCTTTTGGAAATGAAACAACAAGCACACACACAAGTTTGCAACATTCTGTGAGTCTGGGGTAAGATTTTGGACTTCAGATCAAGTGTAGTCCCTCTGTAATAAGCACAGAAGATAAAAAATGAGGTGGCGATATTGGTTTTCTTCCTAAGGAATCAATAAGAGATTATTTGGCCTCGTGTGGTGCTTGGAACTCATTATGGAATTCCTTGGTGCAAGTAATGGCAATCACTTGGGAACAGCAGAGAGAAATCCATTTTTGTGATGATCCCTAATTTTTTTGCTCCTCACCCAATTATCTGAATTGCAATGTCTGTCTGTGCCTCTGACTTTATATGCAGTCCACCCACTGAGAAGATTCTGGAGCACACAGATTCTGTCCCTCAGGAGTATTAAGGGTTGTTTTTCTCTTGCCACAAATTCTACCTGTTTTAATACCCTTTAAAGGAGCAGCTCTGTAGCTTAAATAACTATCAAGCTTATATTTTAAATTTAAACCTGTGTCTGTTAGAAGGTCCTTGTCCTTTTATTTTTTGTTCTGACCCAGGACAAAGTTCTGCATACATTTGCCATCCTGGAAGTGAGGAGTCATCCCCAGTGACCTGTGGGTCCCTTGGACCTCAATTACCCCGATGTAATAATAACTGCCAGCAAATGTCTGCATGTTCACCCAGGGATAATCAATAACACTTTGGGCTCAGAAACAGTGATTGTTCACTGGAGGCTCTTTCACTTATCTTCCTGTGAATTGAAAATTTGGGATCAGACAAACCTCCTTTTGAACAATGAGGATGGTAGTCCTTTTTTACTTGCAAAGATTTGGGAATTACCTTTTAACCAAGACTGTCTGAGAAGGTGCTGTGAGGACAGTTCTCTGATGGAAAATGCATATTATTAGGCATCATCATCAGCCTAGATTTGATGCCAAGAAAGCTTTTAATTTCTCCCTGTCTAGGATGAGTAGAGGGAGTGATCCTTGGCTCTCTGCTCAGAGGAAACTCAGGAGCAGCTGCCAGGTGGGGCTGAACAGCAGCCACCTCCCCGCCTGTTCCACTCAGCAGCATCCTTGGAAGCCAGGCACTGGGAAAGGGCAAAGCAGAAAGACACAGGAGGCTGTTGCTCAGCCTTATGGTTCTTATAAACAACCACTGTTGAATCCTCTTTCTGCTCAGGACCAGGCAGGGAAAATGGGAGAAGAAAGAAATGCATAGATAAGGCACCAAACCCCTTAATGACAAGCACTTAGAATGTCCACAGGTGTATTTCTGGTGCAGTGAAGTGATACAAAGTGGAAGACCAGCACATGCTGTTCCTTTAGGTTCCTCAGGTGAATTCATCTGACATGAGCCAAGAGTGGACATAGAATCATGGAATGGTTTGGGTTGGAAGAGACCTTTAAGATCATCTTGTTCCAGCCCCTGTCATGAGCAGGGACACCTTCCACTATCCCAGGTTGCTCAGAGCCCCATCCAGCCTGGCCTTGGACACTTCCAGGGATGGGGCAGCCACAGCTGCTCTGGGAAACCTGTGCCAGGGCCTCACCATCCTCACAGAGGATAATTTCTTCCCAATATCCAATCTAACCCTCCTCTGTTTAAATCCATCCCCCTTTGTCCTGTCACTACATCTCCTTGTAAAAAGTCTCCCCACATCTTTTTTTTGTGGGCTCCCTCCAGGTGCTGAGGGGCTGAGCAGTTTGATGTTGCTTTGCTGTCACAGTGCTCTGCTCACCTGGATCCAACTGCAATCTCCCCACAAGTCAGAGATAAACAGCAGATGAGACATCTCCTCAGAGCAGGAACAGCACAGCCACAGAAACCTCTCTGAATCTGTCCCTGCAGGCTGGGTAGGCTTACATGTAATTGAAGGAATGCTGGAGGCAAATCCATTAAGTGGGTTTTCAGTAGCACCAATGTCCTTCTAATGGTACAGACAGAGGAATGACTCTCAGGTCAGTGCTGCCTCTACAAGGAGGCTGGAGTTCCTTTTTCAGGACATGTTCTTGCATTACCTTTGCAGAAACATCTGCCAAAAGGGCCCAGTGGAGTGGAAAGCAGCCTGAGCCTTCCTGTGTTCCTGGGGGATGTACTTGGGAGAGAGGACTGGCTCTTTCTCTTTTTTTGCAGAGAAAGGCTCTTGCCATGATTTCTTTCTCTGAAGGCCTGGAAATTTTTTTATTTTTGTTTTGTTTTGTTTTGTTTTGTTTTCATATAACCTCCCTGGTACGTTGTTTCGGAGCACACAGGGAGTGTTTGATTGGGCTGCAATGATCTCCACAGCCTGAGCATCAGGTGCTGCAAAGAGCTCAGCGTTTGCAGAATTATCTCAGCGTTTGCAGAATTATGGGTCATTTTGGGCTTACAGAAATAGATGTGATCTTTAAGGCTCCATTCCAATAGCTGGCTCTGATGACAGCTCGAAATGCCTCACAAAATGAAGTGCAGTTAATGCTATTTCTGTCCTGAGCTGATCTATGGCTTTTTTTTTTTTTTTTTTAATTATTATTCTTAAATATTAATAGCAATGTCTCCACAAATGATCTGAAGTTCAAAATTCCACATTTCCTGATCATTTAGTCAATCCATTCCTCAAGCTAGGTGCTAGTTATGCTAAAAAGATTAAAGAGCTCTTCTCAGCAGGGTAAAAATCTGCAGGATTGGGATCACTGTCCTTAGGTGAAATGGTTCCCTTGGGAAAAATCCCAGAGAAGCTGCTCCTGAGAACCTACTGGGAAATAAGAGGGGTTTTGTTTGCTTTTTAGAAGTCCAGAATATTTCATTTATTTTTAGCTGTCTGGCAGTGAATCTGGCTGCTTTAGGGATGCTTAAGCTCTTCTGAAATTCAAGTGAGGTTCCTTGTTTTTCCTCCAACACCAAAATGTGAGCAATAGTTTTGGTTCCACAGACCTGTCAATTCAGTTATGTTTGTTTAATTGATAAAGTCTTGTTGGCAAATATTTTGGTTCCAAGGGTTTGACTGGCCCATGACACAGGCAGGGATGTATAACAGGAAAAGGTTTGATAAAGTTGATCTATAAAGAAAGCTTTTCCTAAAAATCAGGGGCTACTCAAAGCAGAGTTCTAGAAAGGGTTGGAATGTGATGTGTGTAAACAGGAGCTGAAATCTCCAGGTTTTCAGGGCTGTGGAACTAAAATATGACAGTGCCTTTATGGCTCAAATTGAAAAACAGCTTTCATGATAAATTTAAGGCTCCTCTTCGTCTTTTAACAAATAATTTAGGTATTTTCCCACAGAGGATTGTTGATTTCAGTGAGAGCAAAATCAGAAAAGAATTCCAGTCTGAACTGAAGCAAGTGGAGTTTGAAACCTTGCTATGGGAAAGGCATTATACATTTTTCATAGAAAACAATAAAATATTAATTCCTTTTAGTGATTTAGATGAGCACTATAAAAAAATAGTATTAGAACTGGGGCAAAAGAATTGCATTATTCAACCACATCCTCTTCATTACATGTTATTAAAGAGATGTTAGATATTTTGAGAGGAAAAGGGCTTTTATAGCTCTGGTTATTAAGAGTAAAAAACTTAAAATTTTATCAGTCTTGGGAGAGAGAACTGAGGCTGAGGGAGATGTTTTTTCCCACTCCTTTCTTTCTAAAGAATTGAGCATCAACATTATAATCAAGGAATTTTGCTTGAGTCTTGTGCTGGGAACAGCATTTTGCAAAAAAATATTCATCAGGAAAGCCCTCAGAAGGGTTAGAGCCTGGAAACACTGACATGCCAAGCTCTCTCCCAGTGATTCCAAAAGAGGTCAGATGGATTCCACCAGCCATGGAAAACTGCTCCCATTCTTGTCCCTCCAACAGCACCTAAGTTACTATAAAAGGCTTCTCCTGAGTCCAAGATTGTGGCGTATTTGCTCTTTACAATCACAGTCCATTGGGTGCTGACAAGTTCAGAGCAAGCCTAGACCTGGTTATGCTATAAAAAGTTAATTTTTATGGATTTCTCATTAATTTCCAAAGGGTGGTTTGGGAAGGTTTGTTTTACAGGCAACCTGTGCCTGTTCAGGGTGGGTTTAAAAACAGAAAAATGCAAGTGGTGCTGCTGTGCTGCTGATGTTCCTCCTCCCAAGAGTTGATGCCTGGTTTGGCAACCATTAGGAAACTGTTGGATATAAGTGGGTAAGACAGATCTAATAGGAGAGATGTCATGGAAAAAAAGAGTGATTCACTGTTTTGGGCTGTGCCCAGAGCCCAAAACCTTGGTTTAACCTGGTGTCAGCTACATGTCTATAGTTTGACACAAGCACTAGGACAGAGAGCTTTTTTCCTTGGCTCCTGGTGATCCTGAAACTCTTCTTCCACTTTTGATGAGCGTTTCCTTCAGGTTGATCACATCCCATTTGGATAATTACATGTTGGTGCTGTGGATGTGTTCTGCAAGCAGCAGCTGGAGCTTGGAGAAAACACCTTTTCCTTGGAAACCCCTGCTCTCAAAGAGGTTTTACAGCAAAGTTCTCCCAAGGTTGACACAGAAGGCTTTAAACTGCATCTAGTGCTTAAAACTGTGACTCTGCCAAGTTCTAAATATTGAAAAGACCTGAAATTGGAGGTCTCCTATCAGGCAAATTTGCAACATAGCTCTCTTCCATTGCAGTTTAACACACTGTTCAGATTCCATTAAGTTGTCGCACAGAGTGTAGCCAGGGAAGTGCAATGGCTTTTGTTTCCTAGATAATGGACATTTAAGGAGGAGACAAAACTATTCCTGATAAAACAAGGGAGGCAACATTGCTGGGAAAACTAAAGAGAAAAAAAACCCCAAAAACAAAAAGCAGTGAGCACCTAAGACTTTTTTCTTGTCCTTTTTCTCTACCTACTCTACCTCACTGAGCAATTTATGTATTAGCTTTCCTTATTTTTTTCCTTTTCTTTTTTTTTTTTTTTTGCCTGTTTACTTATGGAGCCAGTTCCTCTTACCCTGAAATCTGATTCAGACTGAAAGAATAGAATTTGTGGCTCTCCAGTGGTTTCCAGAAAGTCCAGGAGCAGACACAGATGATTTTTGCATGGGCGATTCCTGTCAGATATTTTTCATCCTCACCTTATCTGTGACTCTTGCATTTTTTATTCAGCTTCGTTGCAATGCCCTACTGCTTTTCAGCAATTTTCATGCAGGGGAAGAGATGCCTTTTCCTACAGAGCCGATCTTACATCTGGTTTTTATTGCTGTGTGTTTGAAGATTGACTTCGTGTTTCAGTGGTCAAGAAGAGGAGAAGTTATTTCTACTCTTTATAACCAAGAGGGTGGGAAGGCTGTGTGAATGGATTTAGTTTGGTGCTGGGTTTTGT
This sequence comes from Zosterops lateralis, assembly GCF_965231275.1. NCBI lineage: Eukaryota > Metazoa > Chordata > Aves > Passeriformes > Zosteropidae > Zosterops > Zosterops lateralis. Next base: position 3,839,578 of record NC_139765.1, read on the forward strand.
ACATCAGGTTGAGCTTTAATTGAATTTGGTTTATATTCAGTAATAATAATCCCAAAATACTAAGTTCAATGATCACACTACTGTTATGCTTGAGGAGTCTGGTAAAGCCCTCTCTGCCCCAGCTGGAAGGTTTCTTGTTGATCTTAAGACTGCTTAAATAAGATTTTTTTTTCATGCTGCTTGTCTACCTCTGAGCTAATTTGCTTGCTTCATTTTGTTTGGAAAGCTTCTGCTAAAACAAACCAGGGGGGAGAAAAAAAGGATTTGGCTGTCTCTGAAACAAAGTTGGTGGAAAATATTTTGCTCTGCCTGTCAGAAGTTATTACATTCTTTTTGCTACAAAGCTCTCCTGATTTTTGAGCAGAGCCAGAAAATTTGGCAGGGAGGCTATTCTGACGTCATGGTGCTTTCTGCCATCCTTGAAGAAATTCACTCTATGCATTTATTTTTTTTTTAAACATGTATTACTTTAGAGACTTGTCAGAGCTTTACTATGGGAATCCCTGAGGATTTCTTAGCTCTGGAAAGACCAGGTGTTTCCCATCCCAGTGGAGAGACTGTTCTGGCTGGCCAAGACCTGCTGCTCCTGGCAGGGAGGGATGGGGTAACAGGTGGCAGGCTGGGAGCTGTGTCTCCAGGGCTCTCCACAGAATCCCAGAATGTGTAGGTTGGAAGAGACCTTCAAGATCATTGAGTCCAACCCAGCCCTGACACCTCAACTAGATAATGGCCCCATCCAGTCTTTTTTTAAACACATCCAGGGATGGTGACTCCACCACCTCCCCTGGCAGACAATTCCAGTATTTAATCACTCTTTCAATGAAAAACTTCTTCCTAATATCCAACCTGTATTTCCCTTGATGCCGATTGAGATCGTGTCCTCTCCTTCTGTCAGTTGCTGCCTGGAGAAAGAGACCAGCCCTGCCTGAGCACAGCCACCCTTCAAGGAGTTGTGGAGAGTGATAAAGTCACCTCTGAGTCTCCTTTTCTCCAGGCTAAACAACCCCAGCTCCCTCAGCTGTTCCTCACAGGGTTTGTGTTCCCAGCCCCTCACCAGCCTCGAGCACATCCAGAGGAGGCAACAAGTGTCTCAGTGTCCTTCCTAAACTGAGGGGCCAGAGCTGGACACAGCACTCAATGTCCTTCCTGAACTGAGACACCCAGAACTGGACTGGCTGCATGAGGCTCTGAGCAGCCTGGACTAAGGGAACATGTCCCCCTGCCCATCCCACAGGATGGTCTTAAAGATCCCTTCCAACCATTCTGTGATTCTAGGACTGGGACTGATGATTTCCCATCAGAGAATAAATCAGGGTTACGTCTATTTTGAGAAAACTGGCAATTTTTTTTATCCCTGCTCGTTGTGGTGATGCATGAAGTCATGTTGGATAACGTGGGTGTTGTTACATGCCCCAACCCTCCTCACCTTGTTGCCATCTGGTGCTTTGAGACCTGCAGTTACACGAGTTGAGAGTTCTTTGTGTATTTTCTTTCCTCTTGGAGTGTAAAACAAATAGGAAAGGCAAGGTTTCATTGCCCATATGCAGTGAAATCACTGCTCTTTCTTATCCTAAGTGAGTCTGGCATTCTGTGAGATGCAGAGCAATGCTTCAAACCCAGGCCTTCACTTCAAGTAGAATAAAGAGGCTGAAGGCACTCAGGGCTCTGACCACGAACAATTGATGGTGCAGCAGTTGATTCTCTGATGCCTGGAAGGATGTTAATACACATCCTTCAGGTTTCTCCTGCTTTCTCATGAGAGAACAAACCAGGAGAATTCCTGTTTCCGAGTGGTGTGCCTAACAGCTCCAGGGCTAAAGCTGATTCTGCTTTCCTCCCCTGTTCAGCACTCTCATTTATAGATTTATGGCTCTGAGTAAGAAGGGAAGTATGAAGCTGGCTGTAATTGGTACAGTGCATAAGTGTAAATTACCATTTCAAATGGGTATGCTCTGCCAGCTATTGCATTTTTTATTTTTTTAAATTATTTTCCCTGTCTATTGCTCTTTTTAGACTGTGGGGATTCGTTTGATGTGTGGAATATTTTGGCTCCTGGGAAATGAATCCTACCCCAGGGCCCCCAGCCTGTGGGAGGTTCTGTTGTGCCTCCCAAGCTGTGTGTGAAGGTGTTGATGGATTATTTTAGAGGTGCATTGATCACCAAAATATACTGCAGGTATGGAAGGTGTTTTTCTTTGTTCCTTCATTTGGTGGGGGTGTTACAAGATGTCCCATGAGCAAAGCATGTCAAAGCTGTTTCTGATGAAGGCCCAGTGGTCAGCTAACATCTCCAGCACTTTCTGGGCAGCCTTCAGCCCCAAAAGGACTTCCAGAAAAGGGATATGAAAAGTATTTTGCTACTGGGCTGCAAGCAAGTGAAGAAACTATAGCAGGGTTATAGGGATGAGAAGCTCCATAACTGGGAAAAGTCATCTGAATGTGAGAAGCAGAAGACCAGCACTGGAGCTGTGGAGGAGGGACTTGGAAAGTTTAGGAGACAACAGGGTAACTGGGAAATGCAGGAAGACAAGGAAGTGGCTGAGAAGCTTTGCATGCCCCAGCCTCAAACCTGAATTCCCACTTGGGATACCTTAGTTTTGGAGTGAGGGTCTCTGGGTTTGGCTTTCCTGAGGAAATGCTACACAGACACAACATTTTGGGCAGCTGCAGTGCTGATCACATCAAATCCTGCAAAAGGGAGCTAAAGGAAATCCAAAGGGTGGCAATGTTACCCAAAATGCTGAGCCACTTTTGGGGATGCATCCAAGGGAATGGTTGAAACTGAACTCCTGTGCTGCAGACTGATAGTGCCTGCATGGACCAGGCCTGGGAGAACAATGTCCCTCCAGTTTTTGGAGCAGGATGAGAGCCCAGAACTGGATGTCCTGTGCTAGTCAGAATGATTTTCCCCACGAATCTCTGAAGGGATTTTTGTGCACCTTGGCATTAATGCCCAATACAGCCTGAGGGAGAATGTGGTCATCATAAACTCTTGAACCACAGCGAGGTGCCAGACCTGGGCTTGGAGATGTTGTCCTGGGTTGTAGTGTAGGATGTACACAAAGTATTTATTCTATCACCATCTTCATGAACTGTTAAACCAGGTGGGGCAGTGTTTTCCCAGGCCCCTCCTTTGGGCTCTTCTGCTCATGGCCCATCAATGCCTTGCCCAGGACTCACAGGGAACTCCCTCCAGGAGTTATCTCTGTTTAATGGGCCATCAAGGAGCCACTGCACGACTCCTCATCCCATTGGGAGATGCTCTGCCCAGGGGGAGGAGCCAAGCATTCCCACCTGGAGAGAATCTGGGATTTGGGACAGGACAAGCAGCCCTGACCCACTGGATTCCCAGAGGAGCAGAGCTCCCAGACCTTTCTACAGGATTGCTACTTCAGGAAGAGCACCTCACCTGGACTGCTTCCACCATCCTGCTCAGGTTGTGTTCTGACTCTGTTAGTGGTCCTTTGTGTTATTGCATTTATTTTATTTTATTTTTACCTTTTTACCTTTCTTCTTGTGAAATTGTATCTCTGACTTGGAGCCTCTCACTCATTTTGCTTTCAAACCACGACAGGTGTGATCACAGACACTGCCTCAAAGAGGAGCTCAGTGGCACTGGCCTCGTGGTGTTGACTTCCAAGCCAGCACCCAAATCTCTCTCCAAGGGAGCTTTATAGTGCAGCAGTGTGGCTTTTGGGGACACTGTCCTTGTCCCCCCGCTGACATCTCCGTGTCTCCCTTGCCTCCAGATCTGCAAAACCGTGTGCCAGGGGGAACTGCTGGCCCAGCAGGATCTGCAGGGAGGCTGAATGGTGGCAGCTGGTGTCGCCTCTTAATATAGAAGTGAGGGGTGTGTCTGCACAGGCACCGCGGTGCAGAGTTGTGCTGCACACTGCCGGGGCTTGGGGCTCCGACACCCAGCCCGAGGTGCACTGTGAGCACACCAAAGTGAATCATTAAAAAACTATGGATATTTATCTAATACCAATATCCAACTATGATGGACAAAGACTCTCTCTAACAGTTTAAAGTTAGAAAGTGTGTGTTTATTACGACACTGGGCAGCGTGCGGGATCACTCCCAAATATACACCACAATTTACAGATGGTCACAGGGTCTTTTATGCACAGAGGTATTGAATACCCAAAACACAAATGCATATTCCTAACTCTGGTACATCCCATTCCCCGCTTCCTATGGTAATTAGCCCAAAAAGCCATTAAGCATGTGTAGTTTGTTCTTTAAAATGGGTCGGTGGTCTTTTTTATAGGGTAGGGTCCTAAAATGATGAAGTAAGATGGGTCTTCCTCTCTTTGACTTTTTAACCTTTGACAGCTGAATCCTGTTTTTCCAGGACTGTTTGATTTATGATGGTATTGTATTCATGGGGTCTATTGATTATTCAGGGTGCCAAAGCCTAGTTTGACAGCTTCCCTGATTTATCGGTTCCTTCAATGATTTATCAGTTCCTTCAGTCTGGCTTCTGTTATCAAAAGGGAAGTTTTAACTCCCTTACCTCAGTGATATTTATTTTAACTAAGGTCTTTAATTCTTCTAAATCAGTGCTTCAAAAGGAAGGGCAGAGGATTCTGAAGGGCTGTCAGGAGCAAGCCCAGGTGGTCCTGAGTGCTGTGGCAGCAGGGTTGGGAGGGATGGGGATGCCCAGAGCATCTCTGTGTCTGCTCGCCCAGGGAACGGGAAACCAGGAGCTGTGGGATGTCTGGAAAATGGTCCTGCAAACCGTGCTGGAGCTCCACGCTGTCTCTGCTCTGCTGATTGAAGCTTCAAACCCAGCGCAGGGTGAGCTCTGTGCCCTGTGTGTGTCCTCTTAGAGCTTTCCCATCCCCCTCTCCAAAGCTGTTTGGATGGGACTTCTCAATAGTTAACCCTGCAAATGAATAAATCATAATTATGATTCAAGTAATCCTGGGAATGAATAATTCATTTTAATAATTGAAAAAAGAAATTTCAGCAAGAAGCATTTTACTATTACAAAAGCAAACATCGATTCTTTTTTTTGATTTTATTATTTTTTTTTCAAATAATAGGTATATTCTCCAGCAAAGCCCTTTTCATCTGGCTGCCATACCCCAATTATGTATAATATGAAAGAAAAATTGTCTTCCTCGTGTGACAGCCATAAATGAAAAAAAAAAAAGCTTTTTTTTTTTTTTTTTTTTTTTTTTTTTTTTTTTGCAAGAGCCGTCTTCAATGCTAATGAGTAAGAAAGGAAAGGGGATTAAGTGACACTTAAATCATATTCACCACCTTCCTGAGAATAGAACCAAAGAAAGCAAGTCAAAATGTGCAGAGCCTGAAGCAGGAATCGCCAGCTAGTCAGGAGGGATTGGGAGGAGGGAGAGGTAAAAAAAAGGGAATGTTTTCCTCTAGAGCCGTGCTGCTAAGAGATGGTGTAGGCTAAGCACATGGCTTGCAGCCAGCAAAGGCATCAAGATGCTGCGATGATAAAAGCCTGGTTAATAACGTTTAGCACCGACAAAAGGCTTTCAAGGGAAAAGCCAGACTTTGGTCCTGGGAGGGATGGGAGCGGAGGCACCTGTTAGCCCCATTTTCGGGTTGTTTCAGGAGAGAAAAGTAAAGTACAGCGTCGTGAGTTTTCTCTGAGCTTTCAAATGCTGAGCGTGACGGGGGATGGGGCAAAGCCACAGGTTCCTAAATCCAAAAGAGCTCTGATTGCTTGTGAAATTGTGAAATGCATATTGTGGTTTTGGAGGGACTTAGGGCTGACTGTGTGGACCCCCCCCAAAAAAAAAAAAAAAAAAAAAAAAAAAAAAAGGAAAAGACACAAACTCGCTCCACCCCAAAGGAGGAGAGAAACTGCCTTTACCTGTGTCTTTCCCCGCTCCTCGCCCCCCTGTTTACCATCACAGGTCGTCTCCACCCGCGGCTGGTCCGAAGCCACCGCGGCGCTTTTGCATCACGGCGATGACATTTATAAATGGAGGTTCACTCCGCGAGCCACAGGCACGGAGCCACTGCCTCAAGGTCAACTCCAGCCTGCGGCGGGGACGGGAACAGCACCGGGGTCAGGCTGGTCCCGGGGCTGAGCTCTGAGCTCTGAGCCCTGCCCGGAGCCGGTGGGGCTGGACATCCCCCGGCGGGGCTTCGCCTGAAGGGACAAGGGCACCATTCCAGCGGGGAGAGGTGGGCGAAAGAAGGGCGGAGGCTGTTGCTGAGCCCTCGGGGGGTCTCTCCCCCCAAAACCTGGCTCTCCTGGAGCTTGGGGCGGGGAGGAAGGGGGAGAGGTGTGGCGAGCATCCCCCGTCGGCGGGTGCGCGCATCCCTCTGTAGCCGAGCGTGTCGGCGCTGTGCGTGTGTCTGTCTGTGTGTCCCTGTCCTCCCCGCGCGTGTGACACCGCGCCCGTGTCCCCTGTGTGTCCGTGTGTCTGTCCGTGCGTGTGTCCGCCGGAGGAGGAGCCGCCAGCGAGGCGCAACAGGCGGATGGAGGAGGCGGGCGGCGGGCGCTGAAGGAGGCGAGCGGGGCGAGGCAGAAGGGCAGGCGAGGAAGGGAAGGAAGGGAAGGGAAGGGAAGGGAAGGATGCGGGCGGAGGAGCCGCTGGCGCTGGCGGCCCCGCGGGCGGGCGGCGAGGCGGAGGCGGAGGCGGCGGGCGAGGAGCGGAGCGGCGGCAGCTGCTGCAGCAGCGAGCGCCTGGTCATCAACATCTCCGGGCTGCGCTTCGAGACGCAGCTGCGGACCCTGTCCATCTTCCCCGACACGCTGCTGGGGGACCCCAGCCGCAGGGTGCGATACTTCGACCCGCTCCGCAACGAGTATTTCTTCGACCGAAACCGGCCCAGCTTCGACGCCATCCTCTATTATTACCAGTCCGGGGGGAGGCTCCGCCGGCCGGTCCATGTGCCCCTCGACATCTTCCTGGAGGAGATCCGCTTCTACCAGCTGGGCCAGGAGGCTATCGAGACCTTCCGGGAGGATGAGGGTTTCATCCAAGAGGAGGAGAAGCCTCTGCCTCAGCATCACTTCCAGCGCCAGGTGTGGCTGCTCTTTGAGTACCCCGAGAGCTCCGGGCCGGCCCGGGCCATCGCCATCGTCTCCGTGCTGGTCATCCTCATCTCCATCGTCATCTTCTGCCTGGAGACCCTGCCCGAGTTCCGCCAGGAGCCCAAGGGCCCCCAGCCCGGCTTCGGGGAGGCCGCACAGCTCGGGGACGAGGCGCTGCTGCTGCCGCCGCTGCCGCCCCCGAGCGGGACTCCCCCCCCTCTTCGTCCCGCCGCCGGCTCCGGCCCCTTCTTCACAGACCCTTTTTTCCTCATCGAGACCCTGTGCATCATCTGGTTCTCCTTCGAGCTCCTGGTGCGCTTCTTCGCCTGCCCCAGCAAGCCCGAGTTCTCCCGCAACATCATGAACATCATCGACATCGTGGCCATCATCCCCTACTTCATCACCCTGGGCACCGAGCTGGCCCAGCAGCAGCAGCAGAAGCAGCAGCCCGGGAGCAGCAGCAACAATGGGGGCCAGCAGCAAGCCATGTCCCTGGCCATCCTCAGGGTCATCCGCCTGGTCAGGGTCTTCAGGATCTTCAAGCTCTCCCGGCACTCCAAGGGGCTGCAGATCTTAGGGAAGACTCTCCAGGCCAGCATGAGGGAGCTGGGCCTCCTCATCTTCTTCCTCTTCATTGGGGTGATCCTCTTCTCCAGCGCTGTCTACTTTGCAGAGACTGACGACCCCGACTCGCTGTTCACCAGCATCCCTGACGCTTTCTGGTGGGCCGTGGTGTCCATGACCACCGTGGGCTATGGGGACATGTATCCCATGACCATTGGGGGCAAGATTGTGGGCTCCTTGTGTGCCATTGCAGGGGTGCTCACCATTGCCCTGCCTGTCCCTGTCATCGTGTCCAACTTCAACTACTTCTACCACCGAGAGACTGACCACGAGGAGCAGTGCCAGTACACCCACGTCACCTGTGGCCAGCAACAGTCACCCTTCTCTGAGCCCAAGAAAGGGGACAGTAACCAGTCCCTCAGCAAATCTGAATTCCTGGAAGCAGAAGACCTGGAGTCCATGAAATATTCCAACTTCATCCCTCCCAATAACCAGGGATATAAAGAGAAGAAAATGCTGACAGAGGTGTGATGGGTTTTGTTGTCCTGGGTCCAGACACGGAGCTGCAAGCTGCTGTTACAGTTGTCTTCCTGCAAGCAGCTGGATCTATTCAGCATTTACATGCCAGACTGTGAATTGTGATACCGTAAACAGAATGATTGTGATAATGGGCTCTTCTGGCCTGATTTGCTGTTTCTCATTACTGTGTGCAGCCAGAAATGTTCTTGCTTTATTCCGTGGAGTGCTAGCTGTCATCCCCACTCCCTTGTGCATTTCTTTCTCTGCTGTTGATGACTGCTTTCATCCAGCATTTGCTCCGAAACCAAGTCTCCTTGCTCCACTAGCAGAGAAACCCTTGCCACCACTTCAGCAGAAGCATTCAGCAGAGTAAACAGTTAAAAGGGGCTACAAACATCTGGCTGGAGCCGTGCTCTCAGTCCCTGTGCCAGCGCAGTGCCCTTGGCTGTGGGATCAGTCACGCCTGCCATGCCATTGCCTTTGAATAATGGAAACGCTGCAGCCGGGATGGCAGGGAGCTCTGCAGCTGTGGGGGAAAGCCAGCAAGCAGAATGCCTCTGCCTTCTTTGCAACCCTTGGCATGCTAAAAAAGATCCTCATGGTTTGTGTGTTTCAAAAAAAAGAAAAGGAAAAAAAAAATAGGTGCATAAATCTAAAAAGCTCTTTGCTACTTGTGACCATACATCATGCATCAAAAACAGGCTTAAAGCAGTCAACAGGCTTGGTGAAGATTCTCTGTGTTTTGAGCTTATCTCAGCCTTATTTATGCCAGTGCCCTGATGTTAATTGGCTTTTATAGTACCAACTTAATCTTCGTAGTGGTAAGTGCCTTCTGCTGCAAGGCGTGTTTGAGTAAATTCATTTGTTATCTGCAGGGTTCATCTTCACACAATAGCGTTTAATGAGATGTGCTTTGTGCTTCAGATACCCAGCTCTGTATTCGGGCATGTGAGAGCAGTTGACTCCTCTGCCCTTTTTTTAATTGGGCATTTGTGTAGCTGAGGGAAGTTTGCATGTTGGCGTTTTTGTTGACGTGGCAGAGAAATCCTGACCACAGACAGCTCTGCACCTGTGCCGTGCAAGGATCCTGCTGGTTTAGCAAGTCACAGGCATAAAAATGCCCCAGGGTGAGCGTGTCAACATTTGTAACTGAGACTGGCACGGATACAAACTTCCCTAGACTGTCTGAATAAAGCCAGCAGCATCCTCCAGACCTTTTGAATAAGGGGAGAAACAGCGAGCCCTGAAGAGATGCTTTTGCTGTATTTATGGCTGGCCTAGCCAGTTCTTGGTATTTCGTGGATAGGAGGGACAGCAGTGTTTTTGCACTTGGTTTTATGAGAGCAATTTGTGCAAAGTATGCACAGCTTGGCCTGCAGTGCTGGGTTTGCCAAGGGACCAGAGATTTGTATCTTCAAATACACGTTTTGCTTCCCAGATCATTTCATTAGTTTCAGTCAGCTCTGCCTTACATGTAACTTTAAAAATGTTTCAAGCTCTGCCAGCAGGTGAGAAAGGGAAATGGATGCTTTCAGATTCCACTGGCAGATCTTTCCTTCAAGGAAAAGTCCTTCTTGTTTCAATTCTAAGTGTTTATTCTGCATTCACACATCTGCATGTGTACAAAAAGCAAAGGCAGCCATTATTGCCTCTACATTAATACTGTATGAAATGCATATTGGAATGTACCACATATTGCATGGGACGTGTGTGATACTTAAACAAGGTGCAAAAATACAGAGAATAAGATTTTTGTAGATATACATTGTGTTTTTTCAGCCATAACACTAAGAATGCTAAAGGCATATCATAGAATCATAATACAACCTGGGTTGGAAGGGTCCTTAAAGGTCTTCTCTTTCCAAACCTTCCACTGGACCAGGTTGCTCAAAGCCCCATCCTTTAATACAGTCAAACTGTAGTTATAGAGCTGGTTGTGAGGTGGGATCTGTTTGCACCTTCATTACCCTGCCTGTTTCCAGTTGTCTTGAGATGTGGCTCCATGCCTAAAGTGCTTTTATTGTAGCCTCTCTCCATCCTGGCTCTGCTCATGTGGTAGAAGCTGTTTGTGCAAATCTTAACTTCTCCATTTCTCCAGAGTCCCGTTGCCTTCTCAAATGTTTTTAGTGTGCAGGGATCTCCCTGGGGTCAGCACACAACCATTATATTAAAACCTCTGCTCTCTCTCTCTCTCTCTCTTGCTGAAATCAGTAGGAAAATGCCACTTGTCTCAGTCTGGGAGACACAAGTTTGATGTGGTGAGGGCTCATAGCTCAGAAGGGTTTTGCCTGAATAAAGCCTAATTTCTCTTTGCTTTATGGGGCTGAGGCAAAGGTTTGTGAAGCCTTGGGGACCATTCTGCATCCCTTGACTCTTGTAATCAGCTGGTGGGTAAATTGTCCTGGTGAATAAGCGGGACTGAGGGGCTTGGTGGCATCTCTGTTGATTTTGTGTAAAAGTTGTCCAGTTCTTAGTGTGTCTTAGTCTTGGTGGTGTTCTTAGTTGTGTTTCAGGGTCACCTTAATGAAATCTTTACTGTGAGGCCAAGAGAGGGACTGTTCTTCAAATTTTGTGTTTCTAGAAACTAGCAAAAGGAGCTGCTGTTTAAGAGGGATGTTTTGAGGCTGCTGCCCTCTCCCAGCAGAATGCCCATGTTTGGGGATATTTTATGCCTGAGTCTATCAGCTGATTAAAAAGTTCCCCCGAAGTAAGATATAAAAAACTCAGGTTTGAACACAAGTTCAGGAAGGAGTCACGAGACACGCTGAGCCTACGTCAGAAAATTCCTGTGCTCGTTTGTCCCCCTGGGCCTGGCCCTGCTGGCCCTGCCAGGCAGGAGCCCTCCCTGCCCAGAACAGGTTGTTCTCCTGACCAGCCCTGCAGGAGACTGGGCACAGAGACTCCAGCAAGGAAAAAAAAAAAGATGTGAGGCTGATCACTGGTAGCACAATCCCAGCAGGTCTTACACAGATCCTCTTGCAAAGAGGTGTCCTGCCCTTGGGTGGGATCCAGCAGTGAGTTTTCAGGTGGAATTTCCAGCAGTGAGTTTCCAGGTGGAATTTCCAGCAGTGAGTTTCCAGGTGTGATCCAGCAGTGAATTTCCAGGTGGAATCCAGCAGTGAATTTCCAGGTGGAATTTCCAGCAGTGAATTTCCAGGTGGAATCCAGCAGTGAGTGAGTTTCCAGGTGGAATTTCCAGCAGTGAATTTCCAGGTGGAATCCAGCAGTGAATTTCCAGGTGGAATTTCCAGCAGTGAGTGAGTTTCCAGGTGGAATTTCCAGCAGTGAGTTTCCAGGTTGGATCCACAGCAGTGAATTTCCAAGTGGGATCCAGCAGTGAGTTTCCAGGTTGGATCCACAGCAGTGAATTTCCAGGTGGGATCCAGCAGTGAGTTTCCAGGTGGAATTTCCAGCAGTGAATTTCCAGGTGGAATCCAACAGTGAATTTCCAGGTAGAATTTCCAGCAGTGAGTTTCCAGTGAGTTTTTGGAATCTCCCACTTGCAGATTTCACCCAAGGTGCAAAGGAATTCTGTGGTGAGCAGAGCAGCTCTGTGCAGTTTTTGTGAGCTGTGTTTGTCAGTTCTGAAAAGAAAAGCGCACATGAAAATGTGTAAGGCAGGAGTGGTGTTTGCTCCCTGTGTTTTCTGTGTTGGCTCTAAGAGAAATACAGAATGCCAAGAGAAGTGTGGAAACTGTAACCTTGGGACTCATTTGGGGCATGTAAATCCTTCTCTAAGCACCTCCTGGAAATCAGTGAAGTCCCAGAGTCATCAGTAATGCTACACGTTACAGAACTTGTGGAACCTGACGTTTTTTAGAGGAGCCTTCAGATTTTATTTATTTTTTTTTTCCACGTGACTGCAGTGACACAGTGGCACCTGTGCCATTGACTTTACCAGAGGTCTCGTGCCACCGAATCACAGAGATGCTTTCAAAAACCTTCCCTCGAGTTGTCAGCCCTTAGCGCTCCCTCCGGCTGCTCAAAATGCAAATCTGTTTCCTTCTGAAGGTAGAGCACATCCCTGTGAAGCCAAGTAGGCACCTCCAGGGACTTGTTTCCATAACAACCTCCCGGACTGTTTCTCTCTGTGCTGTGACTGTGGCTACAAGCGAAAAGCACTCGTTGGATGTTTTGTGTTCAGATAATCAGCACTTTATCCTTACAGATGTTTTTCTTTGCTTACTGGAGCTGATCCCATCACCTTGTATCGTGTACAGCTGCCCTGTCCAAATTCAGGGTGGGAAGTCTCCAGCCTTTGAAAGCAGGGAGTGCAAACCTGGAGATGGGAAAGAGGTTTTATTTGTCCATCCTTGCAGACAGAGAGCTGGGGAGTGTGTGAAGGACAATGAGAGCACTCAGCCAGGGAGCTGAGGGGCAACCAGCCTGTGAATGTAGAGTCATCTGGGTGCCTGGTGACAAGGAATGCAAGCTAAAACATTACATTAAAGACCCAGAAATTCCTCTTGCAGCAATCTCACTAGGAAAATAGTTTTGCAGTGGAGGCGACTATTGCTCCCCCCAGATCCTGGGGCTGGCTTGTCACAGTTGTTTCTCCTGATAATTTTCCCACAGGATGTTTTGTACCAAAGCAGGACGGGGCAGAAATCATCTCCTTGGAGGTGGGGAAGAAAGGAAGGAAGGAAAGGGAGAATTTTACTGAGGACACCATGTTTTTTAATCCACACAAAGGACTGGAAGCATGAAAGGCATGAAGACCTGTTTTGTGGTGTTTTACTGGTGGATTCCTGCTCTTAACCTCCAAGATGAAATTCCTGTTCTGCCCCTTCTTGGAAAATGTTGGAATTTGGGATTTTTGACTAATTTTCTGTTTGGGCCTTTTGATCCAGCTTTTGTGGATAAAAATTCACTGCTACAGCAGCCGTGGGGGTGAAGGTGACTGGAGTTGATCTTCTCTCCTGGGTCCTCTCATTCAGAGATCCCTATGGGATAAAGAAGAGTGAGTGTAAAGAAAATTCAAGGCAGCAAGAGACAGGGTAAGGACTGAAGTGTCTTCCACACGGTGATGGAAAGAACAGCATCAACCCTAAAAGCAAAGGAACAAACAGCTCCAGCATCTGCTGCCATTGCAGAAATAGGTAAGGTTTCTTTTTGTTCTGGGAAATTAACGACCAAGAGTCTCTTGAAATTAATGAGGAAGGATTTCCTAATTAAGATTTGCAGCCTAAAGGGAGAATCTGGTTCTAGGTGAAGAAAGAAAGATAATTATAAACTACAGAAATGTAGTATGAGCCAGATCCTCACCATCTGCTGATTAAAGCTGGCAAAACTCCTTTTAGTACAACTACCTTGGAGTATATTGGATTCCAGCTTCAATCTTCTGCATCAAATGCAGGCATATGTGCTGTTTGTTAAATTGCTTCTTTTTGTTTGTTCTTTTCTTGAGGTCCTGTTTACACCAGGGAAAGATCTGCAGATTACAGCAGGAGTCAACCACAGCTTTCCCAAAAGCTCTCATCTGACTCAAGTCCAAGTAAGTCCTACCAAACTTGGCAGAGCTAAGCTTAACTTTAAGTTGATGTTGACAGGATTAAGAGCAGCAGAATTTTATGGATTTATTTCTCAGTGGTGGAAAGATACGGACAGAGATTCATGGGGAATTGGAAGATACTTCCCTCCATGGCAGCTCACATGAGCACAAGACGGCCCTGCTTGTGCTGATGGAACTGAAAACACAGCCTTGAGCCCTTCATTTACTGCTCTTTGAAGCTTGCACTAGAGACAGATCCCCTTCTGAAGACATTTTGCAGCCACCGGTTATCAGCAGGCTCACAGCAGAATGCCTGAATTGCAGGCACCTGCTTTAGGCATAAGGAGGAGAGCAGGTGTTGGCAGGATGAAAAGGCTTAATCCCCTGATGAAAGGAACCCAGGGGATGCTGCGTGTCCTTAGCTGCCACCAAAGAGTGGCTGAGGAAATTGCCTGCCACTTTCAAGGAGCTCTTCTTGTTCAGGCTGGGGTCCTGCATAACACAAGACCCTACCAAGGGAGATAAAAATGTTTTTGGGGAAAAGCAGAGGGACTGTGCTAATTAACAGTGCAGCATATGCTTTTAGTACATGTGAATTCCGCTTGCTTTTCCCTCTTTGGATGGGTTTTCCCTTGCTCTCCAGGGAAGTCTGTCTGAGGCTCATTGGCTGGAACAAAAAGTTTAAATATCACAACATGGCTTTACATTTTGGGAAAGTACTTAACAGAAGACCCTGCCCAGGGAGATAAATCCAGAAAAAAATATTCTTTGGGGAAAGCAGACAGGGATTGTGCTAATTAACAGTGCAGCATATGCTTTTAGTACATGTTAATTCCACTTGCTTTTCCCTCTTTGGGTGGGTTTTCCTTTGCTCTGCAGGGAAGTCTCTCTGGGGCTCGTTGGCTGGCACAAAAAGTTTGAATATCACAACATTTTGGGAAACTCATAGCTGAGGTCAGGGTGGGTCTTATAGTCCTGCAACATTCACTGATGAACCCTCACTACTGGAAATATCCAGGTTGTCTGAAGTGTCAATTAATAAGAGGGGCCAAGAAGTAATTGAGTTTTGCTGTGTAAAACTTCTTCTTAGTGAAAGGAGAGAAAGGACTTGAAGGAGGAAAATTTCATCAATTTCTCATCAATTTCTATGGTCACCATAAATACTGAAGCTGTGCTGACTATTCATTGGAGATAAGAATTAGGGGAAAAATTTTTCTTCACACAAAATATCATTGAAAATTCAGCCAGTCCTTCTTTAGCTTCATTTTCACTAAGTTAATATAAAGATATTTATTCAGTGGTACAAAATTTTGGAACAGCCTTAGTCCAAAAGTGGTGTAAGTCACAAATTGGTCTATTTAATTACCAAATCTAGCCATTGTGTGTTTAACAAAATGAGGAGGCCTCAATTCTGCTTTCTACCCAAGGTTAGATACGTGTTTCCTTAGGATTGTGGATGGTTTGACTCCTGACTTAACTGAGTGTGAGAGGAGAATCAGGCCCAAAGAAGAGGGCTGTAAGTGCTCATGACTAGGCTGGATATCTTTAAGCTGTTGCAGGTGCACATTGGTCCATTCACCTAAAAGGTTGTTCTATACAATTTTACACCGACAAAAGGTTCAGCTTTTAGAGTACATATCAGTTTATTCTCTTCCATTCTCTGGAGGGAAATCAAACTATATTTTACAAGAAAACTGGAACATTACCATCCCTTCTTGCTGCTCCTTGATGCATCTGTTGTTTTCAATTAGCTTGATGGCATCCATTTTCAGAAAGCAGATGCTGCCCTCTTTTACACTGGGTGCAATTCTGGAATAACTCCACTGACGTCAGTGAAGTGACTCCAAATTTATCCCCGGCAAAAAAGCAGAATTGGACCACAGTCTCTTTGTCTGCCTCTCTGCTCTGGAGCTCCAGGGAAGATGTGCCACTGCCACACCATAAGGTGTGCCTGTCTGCTCTGCTGTGCTTGGCATTTTTGTGTCCTTGACACCCCCACTCATGTGCCTGGCTGGGGTATGGCCACCAAATTCCTTGTGCTGAAAATGGAGCACTTACTGGCTCTGGATTCCTTGTCCACTCTCCATCTTAGCTTCCTCTTGCCTGGATATGTTTCCCAAGGAGTTTTTTAAGCTTGAAGAAATGTAGTTGTAATTCTTAAGCAGTAGAACAACAGAAGGGTGGCAGAGGTAGATGTGGAGACAAGCTCTGCACCTCCTACTTTTTTTTTTTTTTTCTTTCTGTTAGGGCTGTGCAAAAATCGTTGCAGTCTTGGTAGGTTGGCTCTACATGTGCTGGTTTCTAAGTCTCCATTTGCAGGGAGTACTAGGTTGGAAAAAAATGGGGCTTTCCTGCTCTGACTCTTCTGATCTCAGTCCTGCCTTCCCTGAAACTGGACAGAAAGCCTTGTGTAAAATCATCAGTCTGGTGGAAGAGAAAATACCACTGGAGATGGGACAGATGAGGGTGGATAGGAGGATAGAAGGAATCCAGCAGCTCCCTGTCCTTTACTCAGCCAGAGCTCCAGAGCCACCACAGTATTGCAGCCATGAAAATGGTGCAGGTCTTGGAAAATCTCAGGGCGAACACGTTCAGTAACACCTGGGAAATGTTAATTCTGCAAGCCCTCATCTGGAATGCTGTGTGCATTGTTGGTGACCTAAATTGGGTCAGGCAGGATGAACAGAAGAGCAGCAAGAATGATCAGGTGGATGGAAAGTGCTTTGCCACTGGAAGCTGGAAGAGCCTGACTTTTCTAGACCAGCAAAAGACAAGACCTGTAGTTAGGAAACTATTGGGGGGAAAATAACCAAAACAGAAGAAAATATGAGAAATTTTAAGATCTTCTCACATTTCTTATGTCTCTAGATTGTTTGCCATACTGCATGTTTGCCTACAAAACACCAAATCCTGGTGATTTTGCTATTAAATACTTGGATTTTGTGGGTAGGAGGGAGAGCTAGAAGAGGAATTGTGAGTCTTGGGAGGTTGTTTTCTCTGTGGGACTGAGGAGAGAGAAGGAAGTTATAGGAGTGGGGTAGAAGAGTACAGGGGATACCATATTCCCACAGGAGCTGGTTTGAAGGCAGAGAGCAAATTCACACCCCTTAAAAAACCCACCAAACTCTGTTCATTGCTCTTCCCCTCAACCTGGAATGACTGCTCACTTTCTCCAGTCCTTTCTACCTATCCAGAGCTCTCCAGCTCTTTGCTGGCCATCCTCCTTCCTGGAATCTGTGATCATTCCTCACTCCCATGAGCTCCCTGGAATCACTGGAACATGGTGCATTGCATCTAATGTTGGGGAAAGCCTTGAACCAGCTCTGCTGCAGCTCAGTTGGATTATCTGATCTGAGCAACCTGCTCTGGTGGAAGGTGTTCCTGCTCCTCTGGCAGGAGGGTTGGAATGAGGTGATCTTTAAGGCCTTTTCCAACCCAAACCAGTCTGTTATTCTGTGTTTTGCTGCAGAAATAAGCAGTGGTGCACAGTCTTCAAGAGCTGCTGCTCACAGAATCATTAAGGTTGGAAAGATCATCAAGTCCAGCCTTTAGTGGAATATCATGATGCCCAGTAAACCAGATCAATGAAGAATTCATTCTTTGAATAATTCCAGGGCTGGTGACTCCAGCACTTCCTTGGGCAGTCTCTTCTAATGCTTAACTGCTCTTTCAGTAAAAAAAAAAAAAAAAAAATTCCTAATATCCAACCTGAACCTTCCCTGAAGTGACTTCAGGTTCTTTTCTGTTGTCCTGTCCCTTGTTCCCTTGGAGAAGAGGCTGACCCCCACCTGCCCCACCCTCCTGTCAGGGAGTTGTGGGGAGCAGCACTGTTGGGTAGGAGGTCAGGGCAGTTGATCCCAATGCCCACTCTGGCCTGAAGAGATGAGCAGGATAATTTCCTATTGCATGCACTGCTCTGATATAGACAGAACAAAACTTCACATTTCCTCTCTTACCTCTCTCATATTGTTTCCCCTTGTGGAGGTGAAGATACCCCTAAAGCTCAGGAGGCAGAAAAAAAATATTGGCCGAAGTGGGAGATTCATCCATTCAGCCAACTCTGTGTCACAGGAGTGCCAGGAAGGAGCTGTCCTTAGACTTTGTCCTTGAGCTTCTTTCCTGCCTGTTGATGCTCTTTGGTCACTTCAGTGAGGAAACCATTGTCTGGTCATTTCCATCTCTATTTTGGCCAACCAGTTCTGGTCTTTAGCTTTTCTCCTGTGAGTAGAAAGATGGTGAAGAGCATGGAGAGGAAGCCACATGGTTGATGTCACTTGGTCTGTTCATCTGGAGAAGAGGAGACTGAGGTCAGAGCTCACAGCAGTTCTGCAGATTCCTCACAAGGAGGAGGGACAGACCCTGAGCTCTGCTCTGTGTGACCAAGGACAGCACCCAGGGAATGGCTGGAGCTGTGTCAGGGGAGGGTTTGGGTGGATTTTAGGAAAAAGTTCTTCCCCCAGAGGGTGTTGGGCACTGAACAGGCTCCCAGGGAATGGTCACAGCCCCAAGGCTGCCAGAGCTCCAGGACAGTTTGTACAATACTCCCAGGTCAGGGTGGGATTGTTGGAGGGGCTGCAGGGCCAGGAGTTGGACTCAAAGATCCTTGTAGTCCCTTCCAATTCAGGCTGTTCCGTGATTCGGTGAGGAAAAAAAGAAAAGCCAGGCAATGGAAATGTTTATGAATATCCGTGCACATCACAAAAGCCTGTGAATATGGACACCACTTGTGCTCTGTCAGTGGCATTGGCAGGATGGTGCACACAAATCTGGTGGCCCCTGAGATGTCTTAAGAAGCTGCCCCAGGCACTTGGCACCATTTGAGTTATGCCTACAAGCCCCATTAGAAAGGGATTGTAAGAAATACAGATATAAACCAAGGAGTTTGATTTGAGCCATGAACAGCGTGTGTGTTGAGTTTATTTCTGATCTCAGTTTACTCACAGAATTATGGAATAGCCCAAGCTGGAAGGGACCCTTAGCAGTGTGTGGTTCTCAGGCTCTGAATTATTCTCATATTTTAGTGTGTCAGAAATAGCACTGTCTGGCACATTCCTTTGAGAACTGTAGACTATGGCCTTTCATGCTTACGACAAAGCAATTGATCTTTGTAGTCTGTCCTTGGAAGTGACTTTCAGAAACGTTTTGGAGAGTGTTCACTGCTGCATTAGCCTGGTATTTGATGATCTGCTACAGTTTGCAGCAGTGGGCTGCAAACATTTCTCTAGGATTTATTTCCCTCAAAAGGTGCCCCTTCCTCAGTATCAGCAATTTATTTGTGAGAGAAGTTTCATCCCAGTTCATTTTGGTACTCTTTACAAAAGGCACATTTGGAAAATTTTGTAATGTGCATGATCCCTTTCTTAATATTCTAAATATCTTTGCCTTTTTTATTTATTTTTTTAAGAAAATGCATTTAAACAAGGTAAAATACAAAATTTTGCCCTTTTTTGATTGGTTTTTGGTTTGGTTTTGGTTTGCTGTTGGTTTGTTTGTTTGTTTAGGGGCATTTTTTATTTCTTTTAATTGGTTTTTCTTTGTTTTTTCTAACTTTGATCTCGAATGGAGGTTGTGATGGTTTGGTTTTGGGAGTTTTTTGGTGTGTTTTTGTTTGTTTGTATTTTTTTTTGTTTTTGTTTGGTTGGTTTTTCATTTGTTTTTTGGTTTGGTTTATTTTGGGGTTTGTTTGTTTGTTTTTTGGTTTTGATGGTTTTTGGGTTTATTTATTTTTTATTTTTTTGGTGTTTTTTTTTTTTGGACGGGAGGGGATTATCCTCGATTTAGGTGAGTTTATTTATTTTTTTTTTAAGCAGTATAGTGATAAGCACTGGTAGTTCCTGCTCATTACCAGTGTAGCTCCCATGTCAGCTCCAATACTTCCTTGAATTCAGTTTTGTGACACTCAAATGCTCCAGAAGAGATGGAATGACAGCCCAAACCTCCTGGATACTACAGCATGTATTCCCAGTGACACAAGGGATATTCCAATGCTTTGGCTATGGCTGAGCCAAGCCAGTTGTTCTTTTCTGCAGCTGGAACACCTGCCCAGGTGGGAAAGTTTTTTCTGATGAGACCAAGCTGCTTTTCCAGTGCTGTCTGACTTGTTAGAATGTGTCACTCTGAATTGTGAGCTCCTCATGTTCCCACTCAGCTGGTCAACTTTTTAGGATATTTTTATTCTGAGATTATGTAATAATTAAATAAAAAAAAAAAAAGTAAAAAAAAATACAAAAAAACTTGTTAGTGAAATTTTCTGGGTGAATTGAGAATGGAAGGAAAAGGTGCTATCTGCAGAGGACTGTAGCTTCCCCCTTACTTACTTTTTTTCTTGGCTCTTTAAAAACCAAACCTGTGCAGATCTGCCACTAACACTTAGCTAAGGGGATTTCAGAGGAGAGGAATTGGGAGTTCCTTGCACAGTAACCACTAATCAGCATCCCCATAGAAGAGAACTGAATACATATTGATCAAGCCCAGCTGCAGCTGGGAGGATTCTGGAGGCTGATGCAGCTTTCCTTTCCATCCTCCATCCCCACTCATGGAAACTGTGTGGAAAAGCCACCCACTGGTACTTCTGGCCCTGGATTTTATGCTTCTTTTAATTGCATCCAAAGGTTGTGTGGGGTTTTTTGGTAGTTAAGATACTACTTAGGAAGGAAGGTGATTAAAGGCTTGGAGTCAAGGGGACAGTCCCCAGTCTTATCCTTTGGATGTCCCTCATGTCTCAGTGCCTCAGCAATAAGATGGGTCACTATAAAGCCACTGGTTTCCTTCTTTTGCCTAAACCTTTTTAGACAGGGACATCTTTCTGAGTATTCCTCACCTCCTTCCTGACACCTGGATAATGTCAGGCACAGCTGGGCACCTCTCCTCCCTCAGGACACGGTGTTGTGCTGCTGTCACAACAGCAGGAACAAACAGATGGGCAGTGAGGATGAAAAAAAAAAAAAAAAACCACACACAGGAAAATGTTTGTCCCTGTGCAAGGGACTCATGGAACACCCAAAGGCTGACCTGCTGTTACCTGACTCTGTGCTGGGCTTGGCTGATCTGAGCTCTGTTTTTCCAAGCTCAGGCACAAAACACTCAGAGCAACCCCTGGTTTGTGACTCTCCCTTCCCTTGCAGGGCTGCCTGATAATTAAAAGTGTGCAAAAAACATTTCTGTCTGACAAAGCCCAGAGCTGACTTAACTGGGAGGTAAAAATTGAAAGCTCCTGGAATGCTCACTCCATGGAAATAAGGGGCTGACATCACTTTTCACAGCTGGTCCAGAAGAAGAGAATTAAAGCAAGTTCTTCTCTTCTACTCCCTGAATTCCCCTCAGGGACCAAGGTGCTCAAACAGCAGAAGAAAAATATATGCTGGAGGTGTAAGGAGTTCACCATCTCTTTCAGAGATTTGTGTCAGCTCTCCAAGCATGAAGGACTGATACTGAGCAGACAAATCTGCACTTTGAATCTGGCAAGATTGACTTGGCTTTTTTTTTTTTTTTTTTTTTTTTAAATTTTTGCAGATTTTTCACTGGCATTGTTAGTAACTAATCCTCCTAAATGATTTGGTAGTTTTTCTTCCTTTATGGTATTTCAGAGGGATGTGAGGATACGTAGAACAGCAATTACAGCTCTTCATGGTTTATATTTAGTCATATATTGGTGATTCAGAAGCAAGCATATGCAAAAAGGCCTGGATGAATCCTCTTGCAAATTCCTTCCTGTACTACAGCACATTTAGGTGCTGGAGTCTTACAAGCAATGCATGAGTCTTACACAAACCTTATGTTTTTGGAGAGGGAATCTTGCCATGCCTTTGTGTCCACCATGATGCATGAAGTTTTTTTTCTGATGGCTGGAGTGTTTTAACAGCCCTGCTGATAAAGAGACTTGGTTTCAGGCAAATAGAGCCAAATTCCCAGCTGATGTTCATACATCAGCACATTTTTCTTCTGATGCCATCTAGACAGTATGGTACAGAGTGTTTTAGAAGGCTTTTTTATCATTTTGAGGGGTTTGGGGTCTATTTAGTGAAGAAAGATCTGTTTATCTTGAAAATTCAATGTTTTGAAGTATTACTAAAATTCCCATTTGGATGATTTTTGAGTTCTGACTGTTGGATGTGCCACAGCACCACACTGGTCTGTGGACAGACTGGTGCTCACAGGCACATTTTAGGTTGGGATTTGGGATGGAGCTAACATCTCATTTTTCCTGTACCTTGATTCCTCTGACTCTGGAGGAGAAATAACATTTTCCTCTCCTCAGCACATGCAGTTGGGTGTTTATCAGTGGTAAAGTTCTACATGCACTCATTTGTCTTTAGATAATGCAAATGGCTTTTTTTTTTTTTTTTTTTTTTTTTTTTTTTTTTTTTTCCTGCAGGGAATCACAAGCAGATGGTGTGAGGCAGGCCTGGGAAATTGGAATATTAAAATTACAGAATGGCTTGGACTGGAAGGGGCTTTAAAGATGATCTTATTCCAACCCTCTGCCATGAGCAGGGACACCTTCCACTAGCCCAGGATGTTCAGAACCCCATCCAGCCTGGCCTTGGAGACTTCCAGGGATGGGGATTGAGCCTAGATGTGCAACTGGGGCAGCTCCTTACTCTGAGATCTTTAAGGAGCTTCTCTAATCTGTTCCTGATTTCACATGGTTATAACTTCTGTAAAGGATATAATTATTTCCACAGCTGGGAACAGGATAAATGGGATGTTGACCCTCTTTACTTGCTTCAGTAATGTTGCTGCCATTAATAATTTTTGGTTTTTTAAGAAGAAATTGTTCCCTGTGAGGGTGGTCAGGCCCTGGCACAGGTTTCCCAGAGCAGCTGTGGCTGCCTCATCCCTGGAAATGTCCAAGGCCAGGTTGGATGGGGCTCTGAGCAACCTGGGACAGTGGAAGGTGTCCCTGCCCATGGCAGGGTTTGGAAACAAATGATCTTTGTGATCCCTTCCAATCCAGACCATTCTGTGATTCTCTGAATATTACTTTGTGCTTCTACATCCCTTTCCATGCTTTCTGTTAATAATTGGAAACCTCACTACTATGTCTTCAGGCTAATATAGTGAGAGTATAAATAGTTAACAAAGCAGCCCTGCACTCAGGAGATACCATAAATTAATGCTCCCAGAACTTTGATAGAAGGTGGCATTTAGAAAAATGCCTCAATACACCATGACCATTGGGATTTTTTTTCTAATGATTATAGTGAAACAGGGTTGGAGCAATAGCAAGTGCATTTGAAAGTCCTACCTTTTGGTCCAAGCAGCAGGTCAGGGAGTGATCCTGCCCCGCTGCCCAGCCCTGTGGGGCACATCTGTCCAGCTCTGGGATCACCAGCACAGCAGGGACAGGGAGCTCCTGGAGCGGGGCCAGCGGAGGCTGCAGAGATGATTTAGGGCCTGGAGCATCTCTGCCAGGGAAAGGCTGAGGGAGCTGGGGCTGTCCAGCCTGGAGAGGAGCCCCAGCTGAGAGGGGCCCTGATCCCTGTGTGTCCCTGTGAGCAGGGAGGGCTCAGGGCAGGGCCCAGCAATGGCACCAGAGCCACGGGCAGGGACTGAGCCCCAGGAGGTTCCACCTGGGCATGAGGCAGAACTTCTTCCCTGGGCAGTGACTGAGTCTCCTTCATAGTAGACATGAACTTGCTGCTTGTATTCCCATTGTATTCCCATTTTAATCACAGAGAAACCTTAGAGACCCTTGGGATGAGAGGAGAGGTCAGGAGTGGAGATGACTGTGGCCACTGCCACAATCATGGTAGGAATTTCCTTGTCCCTGAGCCCCTTTCCCACATTTATTGGCAGCATCTTCCATCCTGGTTTCCCAGGGCTGGGGTGGAAGCAGAGCAGGCAGCAGGACCATGGCTATTTTGCTGGCCCCAGCAACTGCTGTCTTTGCCTCTGCTGCAGAGGTAGTCAAGACCTTGTATAAAGTGGGGGAAGAAAAAGATATGTTCAGGGTTTGTTTTGGTGGGATTTTGTGTGCTGGTTCTCTGGGAATATTTCAAAAAAAGCATTTAAAAACAGCAGTGAAGAGAAGAGAGATGAGGATTTAATAAGGGCTGGCAATGAGGTTAAAGCTGATAAGGAAGGTTGGATTCAACTTGAGCAGAACTCTGGTTCCTTCATCTTCTCAGCCACTTTAGGTTGAAAACACTGACCTCTGTGGTCCTTTCCAAAAATTTTCATAAGGACAAGCAGATCTTGTTGAATTTTAATTTAAAGTCATTGGCTCTGCAATTCTCCCAAAATATTTCTCATGAAGGGATGTTTTGTGAGTCAAGGGAAAAAAATCTAAGCTCTGTGTCATAGGCTCCTCCAGCACTGATGAGAAGGCTTTGAAATCTGCACAGCTCGAATTTTCACATCTGTGGTTTGGCTGCCCCTTTGACCCTTAAATAGAAAGAAATGGGGGAACTGTGTGGGTGCTGTAGCAGTTGAACAGGAGCTGATGTGCCAGGTGTGTCCTTAAATGTGGTGGACATCAGTGCTGGAGAGCTGTAGGCTCCCCAAACTCCAAGGATTTTGAAGTGATCTCAGGTAAAATGCAAATGGTGGTGTGGTAAATAGCAAGTAAATTTGTCTTTGTACAGTATTTTGAAGTGTGTTGGAAGCAATAGCTGGTCATAGAATCAGAGAGTAACTAAGGTTGGGAAAGACCCTCAAGATTATTAAGTCAAAAAAACCCACACAACCTTTGGATGCTATTACAAAAAGCAGAAATGCCAGGACCAGGAGTACCAGTGGGTGTTTTTTCTACACAGTTTCCATGACTGGGGATGGAGGATGGAAAGGAAAGGTCTAATCCCTGCCTTGTCCCCAGACCATGGCACTGAGTGTCATGTCCAGTCATTCCCTGGACAGCTCCAGTGATGGAGATTCCACCTCCTCCCTGGACATCCAGTGCCTGATCACCCTTTCCATGAAGAAATTCCTCCTGATGTCCAACCTAAACCTTCCCTGGCACAGCTTGAGGCTGTTTCCTCTCATCCTGTCCCTGTTCCCTGGGAGCAGAGCCCAAATTTCTCCAGCTGTCCCCTCCTGTCAGGGAGTTGTGCAGAGCCACAAGGTCCCCCCTGAGCCTCCTTTTCTCCAGGCTGAGCCCCTTCAGAAGCTCCTCACAGGACTGGCTCTCCAGACCCTTCCTCATTATTAATTAATCTCAGAATACAATTTCTCAGCAGCAAAACTCCAGTGGTTTTTCTGGAGGGTTGGTATGTAGCTTCTAATGGAGCTTTTTTCCTGGGGGAGAGGAGGATCACTGATGTTATTCCAGCAAAATGCCCACAAGAAAGAGATGTGATCTTTCTGAGCATGGGAGAATCTGTGGATTTCTACTCTGAAAAGCCTGAAAATTCAAAAGAAATTTGAATTGCAGTGGGAAAAAAAAGTATGACTTGGGGAGAAAATACTGAGTGTTGCTGTCAGGAAGCAGCAGAGAGCCCAGGAGGAGTTTGTGGGGTGTTGCAGTGCCATCCTGTGGGCCAGGGAGGTATGAGATAAGGGACAGACAAGGGACAGACAAGGGACACCTGTGCCCGGTGGGTGCTCCCTCACTCCCCCACCAGCAGGATACAGGAGAGAACGGGAAGGGTGTAAAAACCTGGAAAACCTCTGGGCTGGGATAAAGGCAGTTTTATAGGGAAAGGAAGAGCAATGCACACAAGCCAAGCAGAACAAGGGATTCATTCCCTGCTTGCCATCCATCCCTTTCCATCTTCTTTCCCCCATGTTACACACTGATGATGATGATGTGGCAAGGTTTGGAATGTCCCTTTGGTCACTTGAGGTCACCTGTCCCAGCTGTGCCTCCTGCCAGGCACCCCCAGCCCCCTTATCAGTGTAGGAAAACCAGCTGTGTCTGTGTCAGCACAGCCAGAACCATCCCTGTGTTATCAATCCCCTGCTCCATACAACCCCAAAATACAGCCCCTGGGAAGGAAATTAACTCCAGCCCAGCCACAGTGAGCAGCACTGTCTGTCTCAGCATTTATTAATCCATTTCTTTTTATGTAGAGAAATTCAGGATTTTCTGTGGTGGTGTTTTTTTTTTT
This sequence comes from Zosterops lateralis, assembly GCF_965231275.1. Classification (NCBI taxonomy): domain Eukaryota; kingdom Metazoa; phylum Chordata; class Aves; order Passeriformes; family Zosteropidae; genus Zosterops; species Zosterops lateralis. The sequence continues at coordinate 3,865,220 of NC_139765.1, forward strand.
TTTTTTTTTTTTTTTTTTTTTTTTTTTTTTTTTTTTTTTGTCTGCTTTGAAGGAGCTGCTTTGATGGCAGCTGAGGACAAGCACTTAGCCTTGGGTTGGATTTAGGGAATGGATTTGGGGACTTTCCACATGGTGCATTTTCTGGAGCAAGTCAGTGTAGTCTCTGCACAATGTCATTAAACCAAACCACGTCCTTTTAATGTCAGAATCAAACACAACATGTGCTGGGAAGTCAGGATTCCTCAAGGGAGTCCCAGATGGCTCCCAGGGAGAGAAGTGTGAGCTGCATATGGCCAGCCCTGTGTGGGGTTAAACTGGGGGTATCATTTGAGGGAGGATGGTGCCGTGTTGGGAATTTCCTGGAATATTTTGATTCTCTCAGTCAAGCTAAAACTGCCAATCTCACATGAGGCTGTGCTGGATCTTTCCACTCAGTTGTGCCCCCTGATTGGATGTGTCCTTTGCTGCAGAGAAACACTGGGAGGAGTTCAGAGAACAGAGCTGCTCACTTCACAATCCTGCTGCTCTTTTCTGCTTCTCTGCTTTAAGATGGGCCCAATAAACACATTTATAGTACAAGATTTGGTCTATTTAATCACCTCTCCCTTATCTCTGCATGGTGTCATAGCCTGGCTGCCACAGGGGTCTGTCCTAATGAAAGGGAGGAAAATTTGCTCCAGTGGGGTTACACCCTCTTGAAGTAACTTTCTCTACATTTTTGCCATACTCAGGGAGATTCAAAGCCTGAAATTATTCTCAGCTAACTTGCTAGAAGTTGCTTCTGTCTGTAGATCTTCTTACTTGCATTTATGGTCTGAATGGGATTGCATCTCTCACCCTTGAGAGATGCAGGAGCCACCAGTTGGGTTTTAAACATGAATGTTATTCCATGTTTTCAATTCATAAATGTATAAGGTGTCTGAAAAGTTGCCCAGGTGAGTTTAGATCCCATTCCAGAGCACAGTCCAATTTCTCATGTCTCTGGTCTCAGAAAACTCCACTGAGGAGTGTTGAGCTATTTGTTATGAATCGAGGCATGAGTATCAGGCTCTCAAAATTAGGGACAATAAAGGATAGAGAAATGGGTGCCCAAAATTAACCCCCTGCAGCCCTCTACACATAAATGAAGTCCACCTTGTAAAAAACTACAGCAGTGTAGTAGGTTTTGTTTCTGTACAAGATCTGCATTCTGCTTTCTTGAGCTCAGCCCCTTTAGACTTCAAACTGAGCATCCAATGTCATTCACCACATGGGAAACCCTTGGTTTAGTTTTGTACTTTTATTTAAAGTATTTAAAAGTAACTAAGCAATAACTGAGTAATGAGTAAGTCATAGGCAAGGAGTACTTTAGTATTTTATTTCTTTTAGGCTTCACATTTGCCTTCATGCCCATTCCTTTTGGGTGCTTTATTACTTTTGTATTTATAGAGTCAGAGAGGATAGAATAATCTTCTTTGGTCCACCTGCCACTCTTCTGGCCCAGTCCAAAACCCTTCCTGTTGCTTTCTCTGTGTGAGTGAAAGGAATCATTATTATGATGGTGCTTTCCAGCAGTGTCATAAATTTGGATCTAAGATGATTTCAGCCAGTCTCTCTCTCTGTGCTGTGCTGGCTAAAAACTGGCTTAGTGGACAGATTTAGAACAGTGAGATTTGCTGGCCACAACTGGTTGGGTTTTTTTTCCCAAATTTGCAGTGTTGGATGATTGTTTGTTCTGCTGTAACTGAATAAAACAGCTCAGATGTACTTTCTAAGCTGTTTTCAGAGATCTGCTTAAGGCTGCAATGTTTGATCCCTGCAGATGCTTTGTTTCTAGAGCACCTCATGAAAGGTTGTCCAGAAAAAATTAGACTTGGGTTTTTAGATTTACAGGTAATTCAAGAAAATTTTTCATGCTAAACTCAAAAACCTGTTTATAAAATTCATTATCTTTTTTATTTACAGGGACCATTTCTTTTGCACAACCCTTGCTTTGAACATGGAGGTGACATTACACACCTTAAAGATGCAGCACTTGCAGTTCAAGAGGAGTCACATTTGCTCCAGAGCATTTTCTTAAATGAATTTACAAACCATAAAGGAGCAGGAATCTTCTCTCTGCAGGTCAGAAACAAGAGAGTATATTTTACAATTTCTAAGCATTTTTTAAAGTTATTTTTAATATACATGATGGATAAAAGGAGATCTTAGACATCAAATATTGACTATTTAGAGTCTCATCCTCTCTTCTTTCGCAGTGGAATATCTCTGTTACTTTTGGGGAAGATCCATGTCATATACATAAGTGTACAACTAAAACTAGAATCAGACCAAACCATCACTGTGATTGCTCATTCTGCTGGGAGATCCTGGGATTTGTCAGAGGTTCAATTAATGCAGCTGCTGCAGAAACATCTTTCTGCCTCTCAGTTTTCTGGTGGAGTCTCTGCCTTATCAAACTCCAAACAATCACTGGGATTCAATTATTGCTGCTCTGAATCTCTTGAAAACTGTGGAGCTGGCCTCAGCATCTCAGTTTGTTCATCCTCTGTAATCCCTGGAGTGAAAACTCTCTTCTCCAACATATAAATCCACAGGGAAAAAAAATTGACACGAAAGAAAAACTCACTAAGGGAATTTTGCTTTGAAGATCAGCACATTTTTAGCCTGGAAAGCAGAGATTGCTCACAACTGTGGTGAACTCAAAGCAAGCAAGTTGTGCATTTTGTTGGTAGACCTGGCTTTTCTTTGTATTAGAAAACTTTTTGAAGAGCAGATGCAAATGTGTTGGTGGATATTTATATTTATGTAAAGGATGCATATTTATCTATTTTTTGTGCTGCTGACATTTCCTCCTTTCAGAACCTAGGCAGAGCTCTTGACAAATCTTGTTCACTTTGTAGGCTTCTCCCATCTCTGATGTTTCTCCCACTTCCCTTCTCCTCCTTTTGGCTTTGGCAATGTGACAAGCAACCTTCTGGTCCAGGGCTTTCTCACTGCCACACTTTTTACAGCCTGTTCTTTTTCTTTTTCTGGCTACTTGAGTCATTGCCAAGCAGTAGCAGGAGCTGTGGGAGCTCAGGGACTGGAAAGTGCATGGTTTTCATAGTGGAATAAGCTGCTTTCAAACCCCTGCACTGAGTGGGAAAGAGAATTGTGGTAGAAAAGGCTGTGTAAAAACATAAATGGTGCAAACTCCTTGCAGTGCAAGGCTTGAGCTGCTCAGCATTTTTGCAGGCACAAGCTAAACTTCTTTAAGCTCATTACCAGCCCTGCTCACACAATCAAATCTGGAGCTCAGAGTTTTGTTTAGGCACTCAGGAGTCCCAAAATGATGAATTTAAGATCATTCCCACCCATGTAGCTGTGCTGGGTTAACCCTGAAAAGCCACTCTGCTGCTCTCCATCCACAGGAGAGAGAAAATACCATTAAAGACTCCTCACACTCTTCCTCTGGTCCAGTGTGGGGTCCCTCCAATGAGGGTCAGTCCTCCAGGAACTTCTCCAGCTTGAGCCTTTCCCATGGGCTGCAGTTCTTCATGATCTGCTCCAGTGTGGACCCCTTCCTTCATTTATTCCAGTCATTTCTTCTTTCTCCTTCTTTCACTATGGGAGACTGCTGATACTTTTAATAACTTATTAGTGAGTTATTAATTTCATGAGTCACCAGCACAGATGCAGCTGGAATGGACTGCATAAAAGTGTGACAATGGAGAAGTTCCCTAAAGTTCTTGCAGGCCAAAAAAAATTTTTTTTTTGTTCTACTGTCTCATAAATTGTTTCAGATCTAATTTTTTAAAAAATAAAGTAAAAAAAAAATTAAATTCTCTTATTTGCTGGGATAGGCTTTCCTGCCCCTGGCACAGAGTGGGGGTCTAGAAGCCAAATTGTCATTACAGATCTGTTTAAAAAGGACCTAAAATTAGATGCCATGCAAATGGCTCTGGGAATTCCCAAAGTCCCAGTAAGAATCAGACCTTGTGTCTCTGTCCTTGAGAAACACAGCAATCCAATGCATCCTAACAAACCTTTGCAACCTTCTAATAAACCTATTTCATCTCATGCAAGGAGACAGGTGAGTAATTCCCAGGAGCTGCAAGGAAAAATTGGCCCTGAAGCCAATCCCAAGAGGCATCAAGGTAAGGAAATAAATGTAGCACCCTCCATTTTAGCCAGCTGCAGTTGAGAACAGATTTCAAATTCAGCTTCTTCAAACATTCTGATGAAGAAATGAACCCTTAGGTTGTGGCTTTATTGTGATCCATGTGAAATAACACCTTCCTCATGTGCATTTTTTTAATACAACTTTTGTTTTGTTTTGTTTTGTTTATTTTTCCCTTGCCAGGCTGGACTCTGGATGCTGCAAGGCTGTCGTGTCAGGACTCTGCAAAAGAGGTTGTTGCATCTTCTTTCTGTAAAGTTGTGGAGTTTCCCTCTGTGCAGGGGGTACAACCTTTATGGTCAGGAAACTCTTTTCCTTGCTCTGTGGTTTTCTTGTTGCTGTTGCTTTTAAAGGGGCCAACACTCTTAGTTCCAGGAAACTGAAACTAAATGTGAACAGGGGACTGGAGGATGGAAGCAGAGAGAATCCCCTACAAGATTCCAATGCACTTATTTCTGGGAAAACTGAATTAAAGCAAGATTCAACTGTCAGTGGCTAAATAGCAGCAATTTTTGGGCTGTTCCTCAAAAGCCCCAGACAAGCACTGAGTCCTGTGGGAAGCTGGAGATTGACACCTTCAGGAAGAGTCTGCTGTTGAAACTTCCTTTAAGCCTTTTTTTTCAAGTGGAGCATCCAGACCTGGCAAATGCATAAGGTCAACCCTTAAAAGAGCAAAGAGTTCTCTCCAAGAAAATCAAACGAGTGGCTGAAGTCTGTCCATTTGTCTGCCTGTCTTTTTGGCCTTGGATTACTGTGCTTTTCAAAGCTGTGTTTTCAAAACTCGGATACAAAATAGATGTTTCCTGTAGCTCTACAAGCAGTAATCATCCTATTCCTGCAAAATATCTGCTGCCTGAGGGATGGGCCCAAACCAGAGGTGTTTTTTCCCATTTACCTACAAAGCATCTGGCTTTAGCATCTGTACAAGTCAAGTTTTTTGTGAACACGTTGAGTCCATTGCCTGCTGTAATGGAGTTAGTGACTTATTTTCAGTGGTCATAGAGTTTCACTGAAATAGCACTGTTTGTGGTCCATTGTGTGACTTAGGAGACACAATAGCCAGACAATTCTGCAGTTGTAATGTAATTGTACGTGGCGTTTCCCAGAAAATGCTCTGAAGTCTTCTCCCGTTGCACTGTTGTGATAAAAAACCCTCTGCTGCTTTTCAAGCTCCACGAGTCCATCTGTGCCGTGCTGAAAGGGAAAGAAAACCCAATTAGCTCTGAAAAGGGAAGGGCAGAGAGGGGTGATCTGGCCTGGAATTCCCTCCTTTTGGCAGCAGCCAAGGTCAGCCGTGCAGCCAAATTTCCACGGCCACATGTGGGTCCAGCTTGTGTGTGCTGGAGCTCTGTGCACAGGAGGGTGGGAGGGGGGATAGGAGGAATTGATCCTGGAAAGGGAGAGCCTGAGAGGAAGAGTGGAGTTAAATGTGGCAGCTGGGATTTTCAGAAGGTAGTTTGAGGGATGCTGGGCATCCAGCTTCCTTAGAACCCTTTATCAATACACCCTCTTTGTCTTCCTGAGTGACTTATAGCTTATGGCAGTTTTCAGCTTCAGTGTGAGAGGGAAAAGAGAGGAAGCATCAGTCCTTGGGGGGAAAAATGCACTCCACAGACCCAAAGGACCTGTTCAGTCTCTCAGTGCAGGCCAGCTGTGGGAATCCCTTTCTCCTGATCTGTGTGTCAAGGCCATGTGGCTGACCATGAATGAGCAGAGCTGCCATGGACCCTTCTCGCAAGGTCAATGGTGTTCAGAGTCAGCAGAGGTGTTGGCTACCTTTGGAAAAGTGTGAATATCCTGGGGAAATCTGTGGGGCAGAAACCTTGGGCCACACATACTGTGTACTCACACCATCAGCAGGGGTGATACAGACAGGGGTGCTTTGCTTTGAGTGTGAAACCTTGCTCTGATACATCATTCCAAGGAAAACAGCTGGAATTTACAGGCCAGATCATGTGGTGAGATAAATAATTCCAGCTCCCTTCCTGGAGCTGATTTATACAGGACAGGTCCAACATTTCTGAGAAATTGTTGATGGTGGGGGCTTTTGTTGTTTGTTTGCTTCACTGAGAACTTGAAGCCTTTCAAATGAAGAACGTGAAGTACAGGGAATTTTTAGCTGGTGTTTGTGCTTCAGGATGTTTGCTGCCTTCAGGCTTTGAGAACACAAATTCTCTGCAGAAAATCTCACACACAGTGGGAGATGAAGTTGTTGGGCTTGGAAGTGCACCAGGGAGATGGGACTGGAGTGAGCTTTGAAGAGCAATCATTGTCCTTAGTGGTGGTGCCATAATATGTGCTTGACTCAAATCCAGCGTTGCACAGGTGAGAACCTGGTGAAACCTTGTAACTCGATGTTTGTGGTTGTTCCTGCCAGTGTGATCCACTGTTGAATAGGCTAGACATGAATAAAATCAGTATTTTTTAAAGTGTTGTGTGGGGTTTTTTAATGCTCAAAAAGGCTGGTTGCCCTCTTGGACTTTACTGTGTTCCTATGAAATGTTTGAGGTGGAGTTAATACCACTCTGCAGCTTTTTTTGGACAGTCCATGTCCCCTTGCAGAATTTTACCTTCCCTTCCTCAGAGGTGGATGCTGCAGTGCTGCACTGAACTCCTGCCACAGGGAAAGATATTTTGGCATGTCCCCCTGCTGGTCCTGCAGGGATGGTTCCTCTGAGCTGTGACAGCTCTGCCTCCATCAGGCTGAAGTGATCTCCTGGCAGGAGATCAGTGTAGTGCTGGTGAGGGATGTGCATGACTTCATCCAGCCCTTGCTCAAGGAATCAAGGGGTTTGTTTTTGAAGGTGCTTTTCCAACTCCCAGATTATGTGTCAGGTTGGATACTGAGACAAAGCAGAGCCAACCTGGGCAGGTCCCCAGATTGTTCCCACCTTCCAACCCCTGTCCTGCTCCATTGTGGGCACTGCATGTGAAAATGCTGAGTGGAAATCTTCAAATTACTCCTCACTCACCTTTTGCCTGCTTCTGGACTGGGGAGCCCCAAAGGTAAGCTCATGCCAATGTACATGGCATTTATCCATGTGTCTGCCTCACAAGGAGACAACAGTCAAGGAAAAAGCCTTGTTTTCCCGCTGGATGCAGGAATCTCTGTCTTGCTGAAGAGCAATGGTTCCCACACAGATTTTTTTTTTTTTTTTTTTTTTTTTTTTTTCTTTTTTTTTTTTTTTTTTTTTCTTTTTTCTTCTCCCCTGCCACTGTGGCAGCTGTTACTGGTGACTACATGTGCTTGTCTGCTCCCTGTCACCCAAAGCCCTCACTGCCTCTAAATTTGACCCCTGGAAACATTTGCACATTTGAATTAATCCACATCTTTTGTTTTACAAAGTCTTTTGTTCTCTCACCTGCCACATTTCAAACCACAATTGCTTACTTTACTTCACCTCTTTCCCTTCTTCATCCAACCCAGATGATTCTTTACTCTCCTTCTGGAGGGAAGTTGCTGTCCCAAACCCACACTGCATTGAAGTGAGTGGCACCAATGCCACCAAGGAGCTGTGCCAAAAAAATTAATCAGATTTGGGTTACAATGATGCAAACCCCTTTATCTCCCTATCACCACCACCTCTCCCCCTTTTGTGTTTATTAAGTAAAGCTCAAAATGCTTCTATTAAAAAAAAAATCTATGAAAATGTGGTTTTTTTATATAGCAGGTAGCTAGGTTTTTAGGGGGTGAATTCTGAAGGCATAAGCTGTGCAAGCAAGGCTGACCAGTTGAGCTGCATCTGCCACAAGAGTATTAAACTGTATTCGTGCCAATACAGGTATAAGAAATGTCAGGAAGAAGGAGTAGCAGGGAGGAGTATAAATGTATTAATTCTGAGTACAGAATTTGTCTTTGCTCTCGTAATTGGTCTGTTAAAATGATTTTCCTGGAAGTGAATTAGCGATCCCAGTGGAGAATACAATTTGGAGAGTCATTGAATTAGAAGAAATGAAATCAAAGACAGACTAGCATCTCTTCTATTAAATAACTGTGGCAGAAACTGTGTTGCAGACAGATTGAATGCTGACAGATCATCAGAACTGATTGATATTCACCCATGACTTTCAAGGGAAATAGTGGAATCACTCACAGCACTTCATTCACTTAATCCTCCATTGCTGCCTGAAGTCTGCAGAGTAACAAAGGTGGAGACTTTCTTTAAAACAGTTTCCACAAGTGCATCTAAGGTACTACAGTAAATTTAACTTCTGTAGGAGAACAATTAATTGTGCAACAAGGAATTGAATCAATGAATGGCTGATAGATATAAAAAATGTCCTTCCTAAAGGTCACCATAATTTCTTTATGGAAGGTTTTGTTTTAAGACTCTGAGTTCTTTGGAGGGATAAACAAGCACAGTGGTGATGGTGAGTCTCTTTGGTTGGATCAGAAGTTTTAGAGGGAAATGTCCAGTCATGGGATCAAAGAGAAGATCCTGGCATGGTTAAAAAATGGGAAACAGTGAGTTTGTAGGTTTAGGTGATCTGTTTGTGACTTTAATATTCCTGCAGAAGATTGGCAGAATCAGGAAACTTATGTATGTCTTAACCAAAATCAGTTCCGCTTCGACAGTAAATGGTATTAACTGCTGTTATATAGCTTTGACCCTTTGGAGAGATCTACATCTGACATTTCCCAAGCTCTGAGGGTGTAAAATAATTGTTTCCCAGTCTTTTATTTGCAGATACTCTAAATATTGTTGCTGGGGATGAGAATAGCAGTACAGTAAATACCAACTTGCTGACAACCAATTATTTTTTTCATAGTGACCTTTATGGACTCCTTAAAACTTGTCCACAGACCTTTAAAGAGAATCATAGCTTGATGGACATTGGCTGCACTGTGTAGAGTTCATCCCTAATTTTCAAATTTATTGCAGACAGCAGACATCCACTCCTGGAAAATGAGCAAGCAGTCACAAGAGTGAGAGTCTGAGGCTCATGAATAAGGAAGAGGTGAAGTGTTGAGGTTCTTGGTGACACCATCAGATCTGCACAGCATGCTCTCTTTCCAAAGGAGGAAATGATATTCCATACCCCAGACCAATCCAAGCCAGTGGCTGCTGTTTGCCTTGGAGTGGGGGCAGAAAAACTGCCTGGGCATCGATTTTATGCACATTAACAGCTCCCCACAGCCCAGCCCATTTCCTGAGGAGTGATTTGCATAGTCATAGGGGAACCATTTCCTTGTTTATGATTAGAAAGATTCCCCCTTTCCAGTATGCTTGATACTGTGTTTCAGGAAGTCACTTCCTATCCTAAACTTGTTATACTGAGATGTGCAGCTGTAGCTTCTTCCAAACAAATCAGGTGCTGTTTGCCTCCTGCAGCTGCTCACTTTGTGTCTTCTGGCTGCTCTGCACACCCAGCACAGTCCTGCCATTCCTTCACACATCCATGTGGGAACCAAACTTGGGCATGACAGAAGAAGGGAAGAAAACTCCCAGGGTTTTTCATCCATATCCCACATGCCTGACCAAGCTGCAGCTCCAGACTGGAGGCAGCACCAGGTGTCAGAGGTACAAATACACTGTGCTGGAAAGGGCTAAATCTCAGTGAAACCTTTGCCCTGTGCATCCCCAGAAGTGGGGATGGCCATTCCATCATCTGCTGATCTGCTCCTCCTCTGAGCATCCCTGAAGCCAGAGGCCTGGAGGAACTTTGCAAGGATAGCTTTGCCTGACATCTGCTGCACTAGTGTTGTTGTTGTTGGGACATCAGAGGAGACCATAAAAGTTCCTGGGGAAGTGGCTGCAGTGGGTTGAGCAGCACAGGTGGAGGTGGAGCCCTCCCCAGAGGTTGTGCATGCAGTGCCCTTCATCCATACCATGGTTTGACCTGTGCTTGGAGAAAAGATTGACACATTCTCAGGCATGCCAGAGACTTCTGATGAAGTTTTTAGTAAACCTGACATTCTAAATTCCTCTCTGCTGTAGTGTCTGAATTTTGGAGTCTGGTCTTTGCTGTGAAGGGAACTGAGACAGCCCCAAATCCCTTTGTCCATCCATTCCCCTCTGGGCACTCTGTAAGGAGCAAGATCCCCCGCTCATCACCTATTGGGAAGTGCTTCCTTTTGTCCTCATGAACAGCCTTTACATTGCATTATATCCCTTAAACTTTCTCCCTCCTGACTGGCCCCTGCCTGCCCCCAGCTCTGATTTTCCTATGGCACGCCTGGATTCCCTTCTCCGCCCTGGCTGGGCTGGGATGAGCACAGAGCTCCAGCAGAGGGCGCGGGATCCATTCAGGAATAAACTGTTCCAATTCCTGATTTATTTTTTTTTTTTTCCCCCTCTGCAGTGCTGTTTCAGGTGTGTGAATATTTGCCCCTACAGACTCTGCCTCCAGGACAGTCTCTAGATTTTTCTCTGCCTTTGCTGATGAATGTGTGGGGTGTTTGCCTGCAGAGGTCATTCCATTGGGGTACTTTAGAACCATAGAATCATTGAATAACAGAATCATTCAGGTTGAAAATGACCTTTAGAATCATGGAGTTCAACCTGAGACCAAACACCACCGTTTCATCCAGCCCAGAGCACTGAGTGCCCCATCCAATCATTCCTTGGACACCTCCAGGGATGGGGACTCCTCCCTGGGCAACCCCTTCCAATGACTGACCACCCTTTCCATGAAGAAATTCCTCCTGATTTCCAACCTGAACCTACCCTGGCACAGCTTGAGACCTTTCCCTCTCATCCTGTCCCTGTTCCCTGGGAGCAGAGCCCGACCCCCCCGGCTGTCCCCTCCTGTCAGGGAGTTGTGCAGAGCCACAAGGTCCCCCCTGAGCCTCCTTTTCTCCAGGCTCAGCCCCCACAGCTCCCTCAGCCCCTCCTGCTGCTCCAGCCCCTTCCCCAGCTCCCTTCCCTTCCCTGGACACGCTCCAGCAGTCCCTCAATGTCTTTCTTGTGCTGAGGTTCCCAGCAGTGCCCCAGGGTGTGAGGTGTGTCCCCAGCAGTGCCCAGCACAGGGGACAGTCACTGCCCTGGCCCTGCTGCCACCCCATGGCTGGCACAGCCCAGGTGCCATTGGCCTCTTGCCCCCCTGGGCTCCTGTGCAGCCCTGTGCTGTCCCCAGCACCTTTCCCAGGGCCTTTCCCAGCTTTGCAGCCCCTCTGGCCCAGCCTGGAGCTGCAGGGGGTTGGTGTGAGCCAAGGGCAGGAGGCAGGACCTGGCCTTGTTGGGCCACTGGGCTGGGCCCATGGATCCAGCCTGTCCAGATCCCTCTGCAGAGCCCTCCTGCCTCCAGCAGAGCCACACTCCCACCCAGCTGGGGGCTGTCAATCCCCTTGTCCAGGTTGTCATTTAAAGAGGACTGACCCCGACACTGAGCCCTGGAAAACACCTCTAGATGTTCTGGCCACCACCTGGATGTGATTGCACGCACCCCCACTTCCTGGGTCTGGCCATCCAGCTGGTTTTGACAGAGTGAAGAGTGAATTTTAACTTGTGGATTTTAACTTGCAAATTTAGAGGACAGGGAAGGTGCAAGGCTGACAGTGGGAGAAGTGCCAGCTGTATTACAGAGCTGCCCTGCCAGTAGGTTTAGATCCCACTGTTCCCTTTTCTAAGTACAATACATGATCATAACAATCTTTCCTGGCTTTAAAATTGATGGTAGATGTACTCCCCAGATAATGAATCTCATAAAAAATAATGTATGAAATCTCCTGTTGAATTCTATAGCAGAGGTGCTGTTCCAATTTAAAGGTTACAGGATGATGCAAAAAAAAAAAAAAAAAAAAAAAAAAAAAAAAAGCTGAAAAAAGGATATTCTATTTCCACTCAGTCTCTGGAACCTGGGTTATTACAGAGCTGACTCTGCCAACACTAAAGCAGATGCTTTTGGGTGACTGAGAGCTCTCTGTGGACAAGGAAATGCAGGAATGTTCCCCATGTGTGAAGTGCACACAACTGCAGAGGGCCAAGAGCTGTGCCACCAAGATTTGTCACCAAGCTTCTTGTGGCAGAGCAGTGACACCTAAAGTTTCTCTGACAGAAAACTAAAAAATCCTTTGATTATTTTTTTTTTCCAAACTGGAAGTATTCTATCACATGGGCATCATAGAATTTTTAAATTACTGTTAATCTTGGTGGTATGTATTAAAATTAAATAATGACAGTAGTGTCATACTGTCAACTCTTTTTCATTATTAGATATGATGCCATCTCATAGACAGGCCTGTAAATTAGAGATTTGGCAGCAGGTGCTTTTCTGCATTGTCCACACCAAAGTCTTCACTCCTTTTATCACTGAAGGATGGGACGACCCCATGGACCAGCTGTTTAAAAAAAAAATAAGGCTGGATGTGGCACTTGTCCTATGGTTTAGTTGACAAGGTTGTCTTGATAGCATAGGATTAAATATTTCTAGAAATCATGGGAATTGTCTACAATAGATTCAGGAGAGGTGGAAAAAAAGGTTGGATAGGCCTGGAAAGGGAACTAAAACTACACAGGCCCTGGAAACAAGGGTGAGGTTTTGTCTTTACTAGATCATGTTAAACTGCACCTGCATAATCATCATATGATAAATGATGTGATTGTTAATTGTAATGATTGTTTGGTGATGGAATATGGTTATTATCTTAAACAAGAATCATGAGAAATTATATTTGGGGAGGCCTGATGGAAACTACAAGAATTCATGCTTGGATAAGATCAATATATTCAATAGAACAATATTAGTTTAATAATTAATATCGATATAGTTATATAACGATAGGGTATAAAAACATGTCCATCTCAAATCCATGTCAGAGTCAGATTTGGATCTGTACCCTGTGCCCCTGATTCCCAGAGCTCTTCAATAAAAGCACCTGCATAAAATCATTCTGTGGTTATGTGTTTCAACACTAACAGTGTTAAATCATAGATTGGAGTTGATGATCTTCAAGGTCTTTCCCAACTTATCTAATTCTGTGATTCTCTAAATCTGTGCCCAAAGCCCTGCTCTGACATTGGTGCCACAGTGGAGCTGCCTCTTTTCCTTGGGGCAGTGACAGCAGCAGCAGCAGGTACCTTTGTTGTGGTGTGTGACAAGTCTTTTGGTCCTATCCTCACACAGCTGTTTGAACACAAACATTCTTGTAAAAAGTCTCAAACACGAGTGTAGCCACACTTATATACATGCATATGCATGTGTATATATATGCATATATATATGCATATCTACATATGCATGTACATATATATATATATATGCATGTATATATGCATGCATACATATGCATGTATATATGTTATATACAGCAAGGGAGCACAGAGCCTTCATGTCTTAACACACCTGGTGTCAAAAGGCTCTTTTTTTCTTCTCTTGTGGCTACCACAGCTGAAGTGATCCCGAATTTGTGATTGTGGCAGATGCTAAAGGAGCACAGCAATGCAGATTCAGGGGAGGGAGGATATTTGCTGGCATAGGAAAGGTGGGAGATCTTACAGACGTCCAGGTTTTAGTGACTGAAATCCCATTTCGTGCCACTAGAGGATACTCAAACCGTGGCCAGCTTGTAGGAAACAGCTCCTGAATCTCTGCTTCCCTGGAAATCAATTGCTAGGAGAAGGACGTGTCTTAGAGAGGAATAAAGGGAGTAGATGTTTAGGCACATCTAAAAATCTTTCTTTTAGCTTTCAGTGGGAGTTCAGTGAATAGAATCATGTGCACAAAAATTGAAGCAGTGAGTGACAGCAAGTGGAGCTGAGGAGCTGGCTGAAGGTAAAAGCTGCAGCTTTCTCTGCATCAGAAAGTGGCTGGTTCCTGGGAGGTAGAACTGATGGAGCAGCCACGTCCTGTTGTGAGAGAGGCTGGAAAAGCTGATGTGGGAGAGACAAGGACATACAGAGAGGCTCAGAGAAGCTGGTGGGACATGTCTGGAATTTTCTCTGGGATCTGGTGCAAGCCAGAGATGTGGTCTTGATTCCAGTTAAAATTGTAGAGTCAGAGGTGCAGAGCAAATGCACAACATTCACTGCAGGACTCAGTTCTGAGGTGAATTGCAATTGGGCCCTCACATGGGGATCCAGGTGTTATTTAACTCCTCCAGAAAAATCAAACCATTTCAGTCCAATGCTGTGATGAGCTTCTCAAGGAACTAACAAGAAACCACTACTGTCTGACTCCAAAAGCCAGGCCAAGCAGGGCTTAAAGCACTTTCTTACCTTGGCCAAGCTTGCATCAAACACACCAGCAGTGCTGCTGCTGAGTGTCTGTCTCACTACAAATCCTCCTGTTGGGGGGATGCAGGGGAAAAATTCCTCTCTGACCTCTAGTAACAATTCCTCAGTTCTAGAGGACTGTGATGGGGATGGTTGTCCTGTTACAGTCTGATTTGCATCTTTTGGGGATGGTTAAGATGCCAAAGGTGCTTAATCTGGCAATTAGAGCAACACAGAGCCCTTTGCTGCTAATCAAAGAATTTGTACTCCTTTTAAGACCCATGGCAGAGCTCTGCCTTGGTAAAGTCACTCTCCAGCATGACTATCCAACACATGAAGGACTAATTCATGTCCAGGATTCATTCTGGGCCTGTCTTTCCAGTCTGTGTCTTCTCTTTAAAGAGTGCAGTAGTGAAAATGGGATACATGCCAGGGAAAATGTCTCCAAGCAATTCCCTCCAGGGACTGGAGATAACTTTTTTTCACATGGGGTGGTCAGGAATGCAGCAAAAGGCCAAAAGGTTTTGCTCTCAGATGGAGCTGCTGCAGCCAGGCCAGAGCAGGGACACCAAGGGCATCAGAGGGATGGAGCAGCTCTGCTGGGAGGAAAGGCTGAGGGAATTGGGATTGTTCAGCCTTTGGGGTGACCTCATTGTGGCCTTGCAGTGCCTGAAGGGAACCCACAGGAAAGATGGAGAGAGACTCTTGACAAGGGCCTGGAGTGACAGGACAAGGGGCAATGGCTTCACACTGACAGAGAGCAGGGTTAGATTGGATATTGGGAAGAAATTGTTCCCTGTGAGGGTGGTGAGGCCCTGGCACAGGTTTCCCAGAACAGCTGTGGCTGCCCCATCCCTGGCAGTGTCCCAGGCCAGGTTGGATGGGGCTTTGAGCAACCTGGGACAGTGGAAGGTGTCCCTGCCCATGGCAGGGACATTGAATTGGATAATCATTAAGGTCCCTTCCAACCTAAACCATTCCATCATCTGTGATTATAAATTAACGTGACCTTTCTTGCTAACCAAGTTCAGACAGACAGACAGACAGACAGGCACTCTTTTTCTCCTGGTGAAAAGAATTTCCTGACTATCTGTTTCTCAGTGCTGTCCTACCTGCCCACTTGGGTATCATCTGTATGCTGCTGGCATAAGGACCTGTTTCTGCTCTTCTGAGGGCTGTATATCACTGCTGAATAATGCAGCCAGAGGTGTCTAGAGCTCGTGTCCTACAAGTCATTAAACTGTATAGACTGTCCTCATTCATGGTGAACAAGCTGTTCTTTTTAAAACACTGATTTATTGTCTCAGGTTGCAGTAAATTCTGCTGTATAAAACCAGAGTATCTCCAGTTTGCATGGAGACAGTTTGTTTTAAGGTACCTAAAGACACTTTAATTGCTCTCTTGGTTAAATTGTGGTCATTTCTCCTCCCTGTCATCTTGATCTCAAAGCAGTATATAACACACTTGAGCTTTTTTTTTTTTTTCCTAGGCCATTGGGGTGCTTTTACACCCATAGAAAGTTTCTCCAGCTGTACCTCTGTAATCTTTCAAAATTTCTTCCACAGTTTATTGTTCTTTCTCACCTGTTTGATCTTCTCCTTTTGTCTTATGAACTGTGCCAAATGCTTCCTTGAGATCTTCCAAATGAAGATACCCTTCTCATTCTGCTGATGGATTGTGGCAGAGTGAAAGATTTCTTGGTGTGGTTTTTTTTTTTTTTTTTTTTTTTTTTTTTTTTTTTTTTTTTTTTTTTTCTTTGTGGTAGACCTCCTAGAATAGAAGCCATAATTTTAATGTCATTTGTGGATAGGGCTATTGGGGGAAAAAAAATGCTTACTTTTGCTCAGTGATGTCTGAAGATTGAAATACCTGTGGTGGGAAAGAAGAGTGGACAAGTGGATTTTCTTACTGATCTTCTTCTGGCACTTGAGTTTTCATCTGTAGAAAACCATACCAGGCTCATAACTCTGCAAAACTGCATTCCTAGATGTTTTCCCATTATTTTCCATTGCTTCTCCCATTTGAAGTATATTGAGGTTTTTGGGGAATAATTCAGCTCATACTTCTTATGTCCTGGATTTTTTTTTTTTTAATGGCATCTCTGCATTCAGCTTGATTTTGAAGGTCCATGAGAGAATATCTAACATGGGCTGGAAGATTAATCTTCTCCCTGGCACCAAAAAGTGCCAGCTGGGAATATCCTGGTGCCTGGGAGCTCTGTGGAATGGGGCATTCCTTCAGTGTCAGCATCTATGGGTGGGCAGGGAAATGCGACTTGGAACCTTGTGGGGAAAAACTGCTCCATGCTTGGTGAAGTTTCCTGTTCCTCTGGAGAGTTTTCTCCCAGGAGCAAAGAGAGCTGGGGCAGGGTTGAGGGAGGACTCTGCCATGGCATTCCTCAGCTAGAGAAGCCCAGAACAGCCTGGATATGGAGCTCAGAGTGTCCCCATCCTTTGAGGAGGGCACTGACAATCAGGAGAATTCATGGCACTTCCATGACTCCAGAGGTAACTCAATTTCCTTGTGGTTTTGGGGGAAAAAAAAATCAAAACTGGGGTGATCAAAGTTAAAGGAAGAAAGCCCTAGATAAGAAAAAAACTGCTTTATTTGTAACAGAGAGCACCTGGCAAGGAGGATCACAGGAATAGGATAATCCCAAAAGGAAAGTGCTGTCACACCTTCAGGATCCACCATGAGGAGACCCTGGGAATGAAACACACACACACACACACAAGGCTAAGCTTCTGCTGAATCCACTCCTTGTTAAATAACACAGAGCTGGAGGAAGAAGAAGTGCAACTGAACTGATCAATCAAACAAAACATCTACATGGAGCAGTTGTTTGTGAGGCAGCTACCTATAGCACAGGTACAACTTTGTTTGGCTGAATGTGGTGCCTGCCTTACAGGAAGAGAATTCCTTGGAGGTTCACAGCTCACAGAGTCCTCTAAGGTGGCACAGTGGCATTTTTGGTGGTGCCTGACCCATGGCTGGGCCAGTAGCTTTCTTTTCCATTGCATTCCTGTCAAAAACTCACACTGGCCCCTTTCCTCTCCTGCCACTCTCTAGGGGAAATCAGGTTATTCCCAACAAGTGGATCCCCATTTTCATTGGAGTCTTCTCCACTGGTGATGCCAGGATTTTAACCCCTGTGATTCCACTGTCCTCACATGTTCCTGTCCCAGTACATCCCACTGACTGCAGCTCTCTAGCCCTTCCCAAACTGGTTATTGGCTGGTGCCAAGTTAAAGTAGGGCAGCTAACTTGGAGTCCATCTCTGGTTAGTCTTTTGGCCACTGGAGGGCTCTGGTTTTATTTCATAGCTATGAGAGAACTATACTAAAAAATTACCAGTGTTGTGGACCAAAAAAAAGATTTGAACTCCTGCAGAAGCCTCATGCCTTATCCTGATACTTGGGCATGAAAATTGAAAATGGGATGTCCAGCTTGCTGCATCACAAATAACCAGGAATCTGGGACACTTTCTTGCAATTATTTGGGTTATTACAGTGATTTTCTCAGTCTCCTGAGGTCTGTCTCTGTGCCAGTGCAGCAAAGATGTGCTCACAAAATCTGGTTTTTTTTGTGGGAACTGGAGAACAGAAGCAGGGCTGTGTGTGGAGGGAGAAGCAAAGGTAGATCCACACCACTTCTGGGAGATGTGTTTATTAAGGGTGGGTCAGGGGTAAGAAGGAGGGGAAACTCTAGATTGTACTTACTTGAAATTTGCTAAAATTCTGCCTTTTCTCTCTTCTCCCCTCATTGAGAGACTGATGCAGCACAGGGAAAACTCAGAGAGGGAGCTTTCATTCATTGCAGAGCACTGCAATGCATTCACTGTGTGTCCTTGAAGAACCCCCCACACTTTGCAGCTGACCCTGAGCTTTAGCATCAGGAAAGCTTTTTTTTTTTTTTTTTTTTTTTTCCCTGGCCTTCCTCAGCTCCAGTCCTATTTTTAGAGCCTGTCGTTTTCTCAGGGGCTTCACGGTCTATTTTTAAAAAGGACTTTGCAGGCTGCCAAACCATTGTTATTTTCTTTAGGGTGATGTCAACACAGTGCCTATAGTAAACGTGCCTGGCATGTACCATAGGTGATGTTTTAGAACAGATAAACATTAATGCTGAGGGGGAAAAATGCTTTTGCAAGCAGAGGCCAACTGTGAAGAGTTTCATTTCCACAGAGCATCCTTTTGCTTGCCTCGTGACTTTCCCCTTCTCTGAAACACTGTTGGTCTGACCATCAAATTGCTCACTGCTGCATGAACCTGATCTGTACATTATTAGATCATCTGGAGTGACTGTAAATCAGGTTTGGTCCAAGTCTTGCAGCGTGTTTAATGTTTTTACAAAGCTTTCTTTTTCCTTGCTTTTTTTTTTTTTTTTTTTTTTTTTTTTAATACTGGGAATGGATTTAACAGCCCAGCTCTGAAAGAAACGTGGGGAAGAGTTTAAAGGGCTTAAAATATGAACAGAAGCAAATATTGGTAATAATCATCATGGTATTACCAATTTTTAGGTGAAATTACTCAAATCAATCCAGCATAATCACAGCTTCTTTTTACCTGTGGGGAGGGGAAAGAAAAAAAAAAAAAAAAAAAGGAAAATTCAGAAACAGTTATGTAAAGATGTGGGAGCAGATGTACTGCTGGTGTAAGCTGGCACTGCTCCACTCATGTCAGTCAAAGTAGTTGATGTGGGGGAACATTTGTTTGCAAGGGAAACAAGATCTATCCCTGAGCTCTGGCGGCTCCATAGAAATCACAGAATGGCCTGGCTGGGAAGGGACATGGAGGATAATGTGGCTCCACCCTCCTGCCATGGGCAGGGACACCTTCCACTAGCCCAGGTTGCTCAGAGTCCCATCCAACCTGGCCTTGGACACTTCCAGGGATGGGGCAGCCACAGCTTCTCTAAGCTTTCTCTAAGAAACCTGTGCCAGGGCCTCACCACCCTCACAGAGGATGATCACACATCAGTTCAGTGTAGTATTTAACGCATGTCATGCTTTGATCCCCTCATAAAGGTGAGGGATAATGTCTGAATTCAATCTTTTCATAGATGGTTAAGCCAATGTCTCTTTTACAGTTCCTGCTGTAGGCAACACTGCCCAAGAGGGCAATTCCTGCCCTTCAACCACATGGATTTGTTCCCTGGGCTGTACTGGCTCAGCTGTGCCTTTGAACATTGATTTTACAGACCATGGACACATGTGGAGCTCCTCCTCCATCAGCCACTTGTGTGAACGTCACAGGAAGAACTGAGCAAAAGTCTCTGTGGGAGGTGGTGAGCAACCCTCCTGCAGAATCACAAAGACACAGAAACTTAAACTCTCTTGTTTCAGTAAAACTTGAGATTGTAAATACTTTTGCACCTTTGGACCCCTGAGTGCTGGTCAAGGAAATAATGCAGTACATAGAAATGACTCTTTGTGCTGTTCTTGCTCAGAGTTCATTCTCTGAACCCAGGAAACCTCCAGAAGCTTCACAAGTTGGTGGAATTTATTTAAAATATAAACCTCCAAGGGACTTCTCTTCCATGAGTTTGACCAGCTGAACCCTTGTAAACAACTACTGGCCACATCATCCTGCAGCAAGGAGTCCAAGGCCAGGTTGGATGGGGCTCTGGGCAACCTGGGATAGAGGAAGGTGTCCCCTGCCCAGGACAGGGAATTCAGAAATGGAGGATCTTTTAGGTCACTTCCCACCCAATCATTCTGTGATTTTAAGATTCTCATCCCTCTTGTTCCAACTCTTCCACTCCAATCAAATTTTCAGATTCCTACAAGCCACTCCTTTGGGACAGCAGTGCTCCAAACTGCTGATCCCCATTTTGCAGTGGAGTTCAGCAGTGACCTGGGGCCGCTGGCTGGGCACTCAGCCCTCCCAAACAGAGTCACTGCCTCTTGCACAACCCTGTCCCTTTGTTTGTTGCCTCCTCACTCATATCTTGCTCAAAGGGTTCCTCAGGGCTCTAAACTTCCCTGCATCCCGTTCTGGTTCTCAGAAGGCCCATCTCAAGTTCACCAGGAGACCTTTGAACTTTTGTGAACCCAACCTGAGACTCACATTTATAACCAAACCAGGTTTTTTTTTCCTACGCTTGCTTTTCATCACAGATACCTCACACTCTTCTCACGTTTCATGCCACTGGACAAAGAACAACCATTTGGAAGCCCCCAGGAAAACTTCCTGACTTCAGGTCCTGTTGGCAGCAGCCCCCAAGCTCTGAGAAGGCACCATCTCTGCTTCATGCTGCTGGCAGCTGAGCTGGTTGGCTGCCTCTGAAGGTACAACTGCCACAGCAGATGGCTGGGGGGTTAGCGGGGAATTTATTCAGAACTCTGCACAAACGAGGCTGCGTCTCCTCTGTGGGAATGGCAGCTGAGAGCACACTCACATCCCCACCCACATCTGCACGGTGACATCCACATCATCCCATGGTGACATCCACATCATCCCGTGGTGACCCGGGAGAGGAGGAGCCAGCCTGTCTGTCACACACCAACTCCTCTGAGCTGCTCTAGCCCACACTCTGTGTCAGCTCAGCAGGGCTGTGCATGGACTCGATGTTTTCTGAGCTAGCTCTTCTCAAGGGAAACTTTTCAACAGTTTTTCCCAAAACAACCTTGTGTAAACAATGTTCCTTTACCATAACAACAGGTGTTGTTTGCTGTTTCTGTTCCTCAGCCAATAGGAGAAGTGTCAGCCCTATGGACACAAAAAGAACAACAAGAACACGGTTAGGTTGTCAGGGCAAAAAGAGGGAAGTTCATTTTCTTACTTTGATTTATATAGATTTTGAACAATGATCATGGATTGGACAATGATGTTGCCACCTCTTCAACTATATTGGTTAAACTAGAAGTTTATCAAGTGTTCCTCCTCTAGAGAGGAATTATAAAAAAGAAGAAATCTTAAAATCACAGACTGGCTGGGTTGGAAGGGACCTTGAAGATCATCCATTTCTGAATTCCCTGTCCTGGGCAGGGACACCTTCCACTAGATCAGAGCCCCATCCAACCTGGCCTTGGACACTTCCAGGGATGGGGCAGCCACAGCTGCTCTGGGAAACCTGTGCCAGGGCCTCCCCACCCTCACAGGGAATGATTTCTTCCCAATATCCAACCTAACCCTGCTCTCTGTCAGTGTGAAGCCATTGCCCCTTGTCCTGTCACTCCAGGCTCTTGTCAAGAGTCTCTCTCCGTCTTTCCTGTGGGTTCCCTTCAGGCACTGCAAGGCCACAATGAGGTCACCCCAAAGGCTGAACAATCCCAATTCCCTCAGCCTTTCCTCCCAGCAGAGCTGCTCCATCCCTCTGATGCCCTTGGTGTCCCTGCTCTGGGCTGGCTGCAGCAGCTCCCTGTCCTTGCTGTGCTGCGATCCCAGGGCTGGAGGCAGCTCTGCAGGTGGGCTCTCACCTGAGCAGGGCAGAGGAGCAGAATCCACCACTTCCCTCCCCTGTTGCCCACACTGAGGGTTCTGGGTCCCAGCACACGCAGCCAGAGCAGGGTCAGCCCTCACTTAGCAGCACCCCCATGTCCTTTCTGGCAAAAATTCCCTCTATTTTCCAAAGGAATAATGCAGTGTTAGACTCTGGTGTTGCAGTGAAGATGGCTGAACAGAAGGAAAGCTGCAAACCCTCAAGAAGTTTCCTCTTCAGTGCCTGTTTGTAAGGGTTAAACATCTCCACCATGATCTGAAGCAGATGTGAAAGGCCCTTGGTCAGAGGCTGTGACTGCTTGCAAAGACACCCACAGGTAATGGGATTTGAGCTGCCAGTTCCTTGACTTCTCTCTCTGCCCCTTCATTAAATTTTATCTTTAAACACTCCTGCTATGCAAAAAAAAATCCCCACTGATGTTACCACCTCTGAGTCACGCCAGCAAATTTGTGTGCTGGTATATTTTAGAAGCAAAGCTGCTGGAGTTCAATAAGTATAAAGCAGGACTTGATAAGCCAGGTAGTGGTAGTATCAGGCTATTTAGATAAGAGAAAGGAGATGTGGTGTGCTGTCAGTAAGTACTTGGGACATTGCAGGATTGATCCCAAATGAGTTTGGCCCAGGCTGTCTCTCAGTCCCTGGATTTTCTGCAGGTTAAATTCCTTTCCTCAGGCTTAGAGGACATATCAGTGTTATTAGCCTGATAGGTCACAGAATATGGAACTGTAGAACTCTCCTGAGCTGGAAGGGACCCACAAGGATCACCGAGGCCAGCCCTTAGCCCTGCACAGCACAGCTCCAGGAAGGTAGGCTGTCCTTTTCTTCAGACCTCTTCTTACCACTACAGGCGCTTGGAGACCTTATCTGCTAAGTGATAAGACTCATCTATCATATCTATCTTCTCTCAGGCAGCTGCACAACAAATGGTCACTGATATGGGATTAAAGCAGTGTTGGATCATCCAGCAGGACTGCTGGAAACAAGGTATGGATGTTCCTCATATTTCTGCTGCACTGGATGGCACACACAGGAGCTGCTCACCACAGCTGCAGGAAGAACAGCACCTGCTCTGACATAAGGCCTGCTGGGACAGACTTATTCTTGTGCTTTTTTGGGCTACATTTGAATGGACACTGTATGTGCTTTAGCTCTGTGTCTGTGCCATATTTGCTTTAGCAACAAAGGGATTTGCAGTGTCCCTTCATGGGGTGTAGACTCCTGCTGTGTCCTATTCCTGTGTCACAGTGGGTGGGTAACCAAGATCTGAAGTGTGGGTGGAAACCTGTGTGGCATCCCTGGACCCACAGTGCCCTGGAGATGTTCTGGACCATGCAAACATGGCTCCCCAACTCCCTTGCTGCTTTAATCCAAAGAAAAGGTCATCACAGGATCATAGAATGGTCTGGGTTGGAAAGGTAGTGAAGGTCATCTCATTCCACTCCCCTGCCGTGGTCAGGGACACCTCCCATTAGCCTGGGTTGCTCAGAGCCCCATCCAGCCTGGCCTTGATCCCAGAGATCAGATCAGTGCTCTGCCTTTTCAGCCCTATCCCAGAAACTCACCTGCTCCCCTGAAATACAGGAGAGAAACCCTTCATTCAGTCCCCATCCCTGAAATACAGGAGAGCAGGCTCTCATTCAGTCTCTATCCCTGAAATACAGGCGAGCAGGCTCTCATTCAGTCTCTATCCCTGAAATACAAGAGAGAAGCCCTTCATTCAGTCTCTGTCTCTGAAATACAGGCGAGCAGGCTCTCATTCAGTCTCTATCCCTGAAATACAAGAGAGCAGGCTCTCATTCAGTCTCTAACCGAGCTCCTTGCTCAGAGCTGCATGCAGACAAGCCCTGCCTGTCAGGCTGTGGATTCTGGGTTGCTGCTCTGCAGAGCCCTCGCTGCTGCTCCAGGGGAATTTGCTGGCTGCAAGGTGATGGGTTACCTCTCTGTTTCCAGCTGCTAGAGAGCACAGCAAGAAGCTAAAAATACCTCTGAGCCAACACCTCATGTCACTTCTCCTCACGAGGGGTTTCTGCAGTTGCCACGGGGATCTTAAGCAGTTGCACAGGGGAGGGGATAAACCTCTTTATTTTTGTGAATAGAGGGGGAGGTGCCCAGGAGAAAAATCCCTCTATGAAAAAGCTGTGCAGCCGCGTGCTTTGATGCCTGGGTTGGAAAAGCTAAATGTCCACGGATTTAGACCAGCCAATAGTGTGTGAGTGCTATTTTAGGAAAGCACAGTGCAGAGTTATGGCACATGCATCACATGTGAATTGGGAAAGTGCAAGCTATTTTTGGAGCCTGTTTGCATATGTGCTGAGTCAAGGTTTGCACACAGAGCAAGGCTGCACCTAGCATCTCTTAAATGTGCTTTAGCAAGGTTATTAGCTTTCAAGCAAGCTCTGAGTCCCCCCATAAAAAAAAAATCCTTTCTCCTTCTGATTTTATTAGCATCTAAACATTGCAGGGAGATTAATTAGAAAAGACAAAAAATTAAGGGCAAAAGGGGAGGCACAAGAGAAGGAGAAGCAATTTAGAGTTGAAGGGGGATGGGTTCTGAAAAGGTATTACCTAGGTAAGTATAGAAAGACCAGAACAGCATTAAAAAATATATGGGAAGGCAGGAGGGGCTCGTAAAGAAGGTGGGAAATTTACACCGTGTGCTATTATTGCTGAAGGAAGCCTATTTACAGGAATCAAACCCTGGGGAAAACAGTAATTAGGCAAAGAAATTGGAGCAGCATTGCATGAATTACAGCCAGCCCTTGTGCTAGTTTGAAAACAAACCAATGGGAGATCCCAAGTCAGATCTCTCACCCTGTTGGTCAGGGTGATGGCAGCAGTCCAATTAAATAGTGGCTGCTGTCCTCTTGAAGTTACAGATGTGGTTCAATTGAAGTGGTCATCCTGAAGAAGGGTCTGGTCTTCCTCTGAAGGTCCAGTGGTGTCCTCTGGGAATGCAGTGGATAAGGCTGCCCGTGGTGTTCCAAGCCCCAGATTACATCCAGGTAGGAATGCTTGGTTCCTCCCCCAGCTGGAGCATCTCACAATGGAATGATATAATTTATGTGTCATGCAGTGAGACTTGATGGCCCATTAACAGAAGATATCCCTCCAGAGGGAGTTATCAGGAATGTGTCATGGAAGAGAGAAAGAGCACTGCCCCACCTGGTTTAAACAGATGCCAATAGAACACATACTTTTGGTTACACCTTACATTGCAACCTAAGACCACCCTTTATTCTATCACCATCTGCATCATACCTAAATTAATGCCCTCTTTAAAATCTACATAGAGATTACCTCTCATGTGTACCACAGGGACTTTATCTCCATCTACTCTGTGCAAGGCTTTGGACTGGGCAGGACCAGCTTGATGGATGGACCCTCAGGTATTGACAATCCAGGTGACCTTTGCTAAATTCACTTCCCAATTTTTGAAGGTTCTCCTGCCAAGGGCATTTAGGGTGGTCTCAAGCAGTCCATTGCACTGTTCAACTTTCCTGGCAGCTGGTGCATGATAGAAGGTATGATATATTTGATACCACGTTCTCTGGCCCAGGTGTTTAAAAGGCTGAATGTGACCCAATGTGGGCAAGAAGACCAACAACACCCAGCTTGGATCAGCACTGGTGGGGCCAGCAGGATCAGAGCAGTGATTGTCCCCCTGTACTGGGCACTGGTGAGGCCAAACCTCAAATCCTGTGTCCAGTTCTGGGCCTGACACTGCAAGATGGACATTGAGGGGCTGGAGCGTGTCCAGGGAAGGGAACAGAGCTGGAGAAGGGGCTGGAGCCCAAGTCCTGTGAGGAGCAAGTAGGGAAGCTAGGAAAGGGGCTCAGCCTGGAGAAAAAGAGGCTCAGGGGGGACCTTGTGGCTCTGCACAACTCCCTGACAAAAGAGTTCAGCCAGGTGCTCCAGGGAACAAGGGACAGGATGAGAGGAAACAGCCTCAAGCTGCACCAGGGGAGGTTCAGATTGGACATTAGGAAGAATTGCTTTACTGAAAGGGTGATTAAATATTGGAAGGGGTTTTCGAGGGTGGTGATGGAGTCACCATTCCCAGAAGTGTTTAAGGAAAGAATGGACATGGCACTGGGTCCTGGTGGTGAGATGAGTCCTGAGAATGGGTTAAAACAATAATAAAAAATGCAAATGCTGATGCAATTTCCCAAATTGGAAAGCAGACACAAGCCAAAAAAATGCCAATGTAACAATGCCCACAAAACAAACCAAATCAGAATTTTCTTTCAGTTTCCAGCTTGAACAAGGATCCAAAATCTGAGGAGAGGCAGAGAAAAATTATGCAGGACCCCACTTTTAACCAGCTCTATTAGATAATTTATTTTTTTTCTTAGACAGCATTTTATTCTTCATATAACTAGATAATAGAAAGCAGCACTTTTCAGATCTTAGTTTGGAGTGGTTTCCAGTTAAAAACACTTAGGTTCATCACCTTCCTTTCTGCAACCATAGATCCCCAGCCTGAGAGCTGAGCTGAGTCTACACATGACTTGGACCTGCTGGAAATCTGAGCACTAATTTCACTCAATACTCAGCTCCCATCCTGGAACTTTGATGAACCCAACCTGAGATTTGTGCTTGTAATCAAACCTAGGCAGAGATCAGTTTTACCTGGGTTTTAGTTTCAAGCAAGAAGGTGCCACACCTTCCTACCTGTCTTTACCTTGAGCAGGCAGTGGGATGTCTGGCTATCTCCTTGCATATCATCATCAGCTTTCAGGATACATGATCAGCCTGCAATTTGTAATCCACCCATTTGTGCTTCATTGTCATAAAATCAGCTTATTCCAGGTTAGTGTTCCTTGCAGCTGACATAGTCTGTTGGGTTGCAATATGTAACCAAAAGTGTGTATTCTGTTTGCCATCTGCTGAAACTAGTTGGGGAGGTGTTTTCTTTATCTCTTGTGTGATCCATTCCTCATAACTTCACAGGGGAGGGGGTGGGGGTCTTCTGATAATGGGCCAGCTGTTAAAACCAGGTGCGGCAGTGTTTCTTATCTCTTCCACAGCCCATCCTTCCTCCAGGGGATATCTGCTGTCCATGGGCCATCGAGGCTCACTGTAGGGCTGATACAATTCCATCATCCCATGGGGAGATGCTCCACCCAGGGGGAGGAGACAAAAATTCCTACCTGGATAAAACCTGAGATTCAGAACACCAGGACAGCCTGTTTGCACTGGATTCTCAGAGGAAGACCTGACCCATCTCGCCACCACTAGACCCTTTCTACAGGATCATCTCTACTCCAACAGAACCACATCTGTCACTCTAGGAGGATTTATTTTGGACTGCTCCCAACACCCTGACCAACAGGGTGTCAGGTCATATTCTGACTCTGTCAGTGTTTCTAGAATTTTTTTTTGTACTACTACATTTGTATTTTTAATATTCCTAGTAAAGAACTGTTATTTCTATTCTCATTTCTTTGCCTGAAAACCCCCTTAATTTCAAAATTATAATAGTTTGCATTCTCCATTCCAAGGGAAGCTCCAGCTTTCCCTGGCAGACACCTGTCTTTCCAAACCAAGACAAATAGCCACAGAATCACAGAATATCCTGAGTTGGAAGTGATCCACAAGGATCATTGAGTCCAACTCCTGGCCCTGCACAGGACACCCTAATAATCCCATCCTGTGCATCCCTGAGAGGATTGTCCAAACACTCCTGGAGCTCTGGCAGCCTTGGGGCTGTGACCATTCCCTGGGAGCCTGTTCAGTGCCCAACACCCTCTGGGGGAAGAACCTTTTCCTAAAATCCACCCAAACCCTCCCCTGACACAGCTCCAGCCGTTCCCTGGGTGCTGTCCCGGATCACACAGAGCAGAGCTCAGGGCCTGCCCCTCCTTTTCCCTTTGTGAGGAATCTGCAGAACTGCTGTGAGCTCTGGCCTCAGCCTCAGCCATCTGAACAGACCAAGTGTCCTCAGCTGCTTCTCATGTGACTTCACCTCCAGGCCCTTCACCATCTCCATGTCCCTCCTCTGAACACTCTCTAACACCTTTAGATTTTTCTTATGTTGTGGCACCCAAAACTGCCCTGGCACTTGAGGTGAGGCCTCTCCAGCTCAGAGCAGAGTGGGACAATCCCTCCCTGGCCTGGCTGGCCATGCTGGGGCTGATGCCCCCAGGACAGGGATGTCCCTCCTGGGTCCAGGACACTTCTGGCTGGACTCCCAGGTCCCTTTCCAACAGCACTGCTCCCCAATATCTCCTCCCCAAGTCTGTCCCCCAGGCTGGCTCTGCTCTGGGCTCTCTGCCCAGATGGTAACAAGCCTGACAAGGGCTTCCTTCAGAGCTGTGTACAAATGATGCCATCATGGATGGATCAGAGTCAACAGCACCTAATTGCCGACCCACGCAGCCACCTCTGGACACCAGCGTTCCAGCACTGTGTGGAAAACAGAATGCCTGCCTGACCCACACAAGTCTGCTGTGCCAACCACCCTCATCAGCTGTAAACAGACTCAGAGGCAACACATCAGCAGCTTAATTCACACAGCACTTCTTGTTTGTGGCAGCAGAGTGGCCATTTTCCACTGGAGGAACTGAGCTACAGCAAATCAAAAATCCTTTGCAGAGATCAGTCCTACGCCCAAGAACAATGACTGCATTGTTGTACAAAAGCCATGATCTTGTTATTTTGGTGTTTTGTGTATTACTTTGCAAAAATCACGTGAAAAAATCGTTGTGTTTGCATCCTCTCTGCTCTCAGATTGTCTCAACTGTCTGACCCCTTGCATCTGAAGAAAGATGCCACAATCTCAGGGGATTATAGAGTGCTCACAAATAGGTGGCTATCAATAAATTATTACTTAAAACCCCAGTTATGTTAGCCTGCATAGATCAGGTAAATAAATTGTAGTCTGTTTCTGCATATCTGAATGTCTCAGGTGCTCGGTGGTCTGGGAGAAATAGTCTCATCAATGCCTTTAAAATAGACTTCCTTTGGATGTCTTGAATAACTGAATATTCTGTTTTTTTCAACCCTCTGACCACTAGATTTTGTTTTTTATTACTTAATTCACAAGGTCTAAAACTGTAGTTTGACTAATAACTCTAATAAGCAATGGGGCTCTTGGTACAGGATTTTTGGTTTCAAAGCAAACACCACTCTTAATTGTCAATGTCAGTGGTAAATGGGTTCCACTATGCCCCTCTCTCTTGAGAGCACTGAGCAGAAGATCCTTGACAAAATCAACTCTTCTACATCAACAAGGTCTGAAATGAATAAGCAGTGAGCTTTCTGGAGTATCCCAGAGGTGCTTGGGGAATTATAGCATGGAGTGTGGCACTCTCCTGCAGCAGGAGCTGAAAGCCAGAGCAGGCACATCCTCCTCAGCCTCAGATGGCATCAGATGTCCATGATTAAGCAACTGCTCTGAGCCATGGAGATCCCAGTGATGGCCAACAGAGCCAAGAGAGAGCTCCTGCTTGTCTGAAGCAGCGTTGGCTGGTGATCAGCTCTGTCACTGGGCTGCAGGAGCCAGCATTGCCTGGATTTCCTGCCTCTGCAGACCCAACCCAACAACCAGACTGCAATATAGGCACTGCCACAGGCCTGGTTGGCATCTTGAGCTCAGCCTCTCCCCAGATGAGGTGGCAAATGAGGTTGGGTAAATGTGATGGTGTCCATGTTTTCACTGGTCAGAGATGGAGGAATGAACAGAAAGAAGAATGAGCTGCACATTCTGTGTAATCTGAGGAAGATGTTTTGGAACATCACTTGGAGGCATTCCATGGGGATGGAAAATACTCGTTGGTACTTTGGTCAGATGTACAGCTGGAATTTCCAAGACTAGGGCTAAAATAGACCCTGCACTGTGAATTTCTCTTGGCTGAATATGTGAATAATACATCAACAATAACTAAGCTTTTAGGAGGAGGCACAACTCTGTGATGCTGATCTCAATATTTGGAGTGGAAGTAGCCCTGCTGACACTGGGGAAAAACCAGCACTGTTTAAACCTGGCTCAAAATGTGCCTTCATCTCCCTTTGGGTGACAGGAATGGTGACCTCTTCCACTGTGTGACACCTGGGCCACTAAACACCTCCATGCTCAAGGACAGCAGAGTTCTTTTATGGGCAGAGATCCAACAAAGAGTGCTTGAAACACATCAGGAGCATTGCTGACTTCATTAAGACTCTGCACGTTTAAACAGCTGCTTGAGAGCCATGGTGGATACTTTACATATCTAATAAAGAGCCCTGAAGGTCGAGGTTTGCCTCTGAAAGTAACTTTATTTGGTTTAAGCCATCCATCACATTGAAATAACGCTGTTGTTGGGTAGGAGACAGGAGTATTTTTATGGTAATGTGTAATATTTTCCGCTGTCACCAGAAAGTGCCTTTCTGAGTGATAAATGTGTAGATTTCCTGCTTCCCTGGGCTTGAAGGAGCAGAGGAGGGATGGTGGGATGCTGTGCCTTCTCCCTGTTTGTACAGGCAGTGCTGGGGGAATGGGGGAAGTGCCTGGGCTGGAAAGTGGCAGTGCTCAGCCTGCAGATGCCCTCTGGCAGGAGGCACATCAGCAGGCTGATGCAGAACAGGAACTTCTTGTTTGCACAGCTCACCATCTGCATGGAATTGGCTCCATCTTCCCATCTGTCTGTGGAAATGGGAATGCTGAGCCTGCTTAACTCATTGGAGCCTTTGGAGAAACCAAAGTTTTCTCGCTGTTCTGACATCACCTTTCTCCTTCCTGGAAGAGCTGCTGAAATCTGGGTCTGGATGACACAGTGGTAACCACTAAGTGCTAGAAAGATTGTGAGAATTAGGCCATAAATGGAAATGCAGGACTCATCCCACGTTGTAACCTGCTGGAGATTCACTGGGAGAAATTTCATACAACCATAGAATGTCCTGAACTGGAAAGGAAACACAAAGATCAGTGGAGAGTAGCAGTGATACAACAATCCTGTGATCCAGGTGGTGCTCCTGTGAGTGCTTTCACCAAACCCTTTAGCCCTCCTCAGCTCAGCATCAGCCTGAGCTATTTCTGCAGCAAAGGACCTTCTTGGAGTTATGAAAAAATCTTTATCCCTTGTTTTCTTCTCCAGCTGCAATGCAGATGAACTTCCTCATGGTACTAGTTTCTCTACCACTTTTTGAAATATATGTAGACCTTGATGCGCTGAGCTTTCTCTCAGGTAATTTCGTTCTAATTCCCACTGGCCACTTACACTCAGACAGAAATACCCTGAAGAACAGGAAGCAAACCAAAGTGCATCATGCTTGCATTGGATCCAAGGGCTCCCAGCATTTGAGTTGTTTAAAACACACAGGTTTTTTGTATATTTTGGTTTTTGCAGATTTTTGTTTTTGTTTAGTGACAGGGGGCATGTATTGGACTTTATTGCATGTTACTGTTTTAAGAAATACCTGATTTTAAGCCATGGAAATTTTCAGTGGAAAACTTGGATAAAAATCCCAGTTGAGTTCACATGTTTAACTGCCTTACATTTGGTGGTTGGAAATGAATCAAAGGAACAAAGGAATTTGTCTCACCCTATGGATATGCCTCTGTACCCACCAAATCTCAGCAGATACCCAAATTACAGATTACCTGTGTAATTCTCCATTCAGTTTTGCAGGGACATGAAGGATGAGCTTAACCCACTGTTGAGCAAAAACTGGTGAAGAAAAAAATCCTTCCCTTTGAAGGGAGCAAAAGGAATATTTTGCAATATACCTGTGCAAACCTATGGGAAGCCAGGATATGTCCTTTTTAAAGTAGGAGCAGGTCACAAAATCCTCATGCACATACAAGCCAACACAATCTTTGTGCACTTTTCCTCAGCTTAAAAAAAAAAAACAAAAAACAAACCTGCTCGAGGTTTCTTCCACTGGCAGAGCTTTTTTACCCATAGTGGGAGTTTGTTTACTTTTACACATTTGTAGAAGGTGTGAAAGAGCTTTTGTGGAAGAGATGCTGGCAGTGAGGTAATTCCAGGCAGAGTGAGGAACGTGACAGTCCTGCTGTCAGCCTTGGATTCATGTCTGCACGGTGCCTGTGCCTCCCACACCAACACCAAAGGCCTCCTGTCCCTAGATCCTCCTGCTCCTCCACCCCTCAGACTCACCCCTGACCACCTCCCAGTTTCCCAGACAGAATAATTCCTGCAGCTGCTCCCCTGTGCTCATCACTCCTTCCCTCCCAGCCCAAGAAAAAGGGCAGCCCCATGCCCCTGCTCCTGTCACAGCCCCCATAGACAGAGATTTGGGGTTCATTTGACTTTGATACTGTCTGCCACATCTTGCAGTGGAATTTGAAGGATTTGGGGGCTGATACAAGTGGTAATATTCCCTGATCATGCTGGAGAGCAGCAAGCAATGGGCTCAGCTTGATTGAG